>NW_010543995.1:0-16330 GCF_000687285.1 Phaethon lepturus | reverse complement strand
CCGTCCAGGTCCCACACATGTGTAAAATATTCTCTCCATCACTGCCATTGATATCAGTCTTTCCATACCCTTCCAGCCCCACAACTACACCAGTGATTGTTCCTAAAGCTCCTCAGCTTTGAAGTAATGACAAAATTAATCAAAACCTATTATACTAGCCAGATATTAAACAATACCCACTTTGCACAAGATTCCTGGCCTCTCCCTCAACCTCATACTTTCATTTCTTTTTTTTCCCTCCCATAAAAGCCATATCCTTTCTATTGGCACTTCAGCAGCCCTGCACAGAGCCACAATATTGCTGAAGGGAATGGAGTCAGGCAGTGAAGCCCACGAGGATCTCTGCAAGAGCAGCCTATGCTTTCAATTCTAACCATGTGAAGGAAATGGCTCCCGCTGCTTACTCAAAGCCAGCGCCTGAGTGAGAAGCAGGTAGTAAAAACAGTCCCTGGGCAAGATTGAGCTGATGAGGCAAAACAAGGCATTTATCTCTTTTATAAAAATCCAATGGAACTGGAAGAATTTATACTACAGCTTTGCACTGAAATGACTACCACAGGAAAGTAAGAATCTCCAAAAACCCCGCCTCCCTGCTTGCAACGAGCCAGAGGCTCATGTCATGGCAGGCCAGACACTGCCACTCTGGTACATTCAGTAAACCCCTTGCAGCCATACACAGAAACATGGAAGAGCACCAAAACCAGTGTGTGAAACTGGTATCACGGGCATTAACAGATTTTGGAGTCATGCCCTTCAAGAACTAGACAAGGAATGATATTTATTCACTGAAATATTGTTCTATGCCATGGCTTCCATGCGTAGACCTGTTAACAGAGCCCTTCCCTGAAGATATTGGAGCCCAACTAAAGACAATTTATAGACAAATTCATTTCCCATGGGAGCTCAGTGTAGTGAAGGTAGCCATCCCAAGTGGACCTTTGTTTTACAGGGGACTATACCTTCAGTAAACATTCTGCTCCCTCCAGTAGCATCAGCTGACTGCCAACATCTGGCATCCAGTTACTCCAGGACAGATCCACTTCCACTGATGACTCTAAGGGGTAAGGAACAGAGCTAATGTTTTTGAAAAAGCTGAGTAGGACTACAGAAGAAAGCTTCAAGCACAGAAGAAACTTTGCACTACATACGCAATAAAAAACTATTTACAGAATGGGGAAGTCCAGGGAAGTACCCATTAATGAGGAACCCAAAGCAAGGATCAGCTTTTCAGCCATGTCTGCACTGCATTTTGGAGCTTTACAGAGCCAGTAGCATGTGGCTACCCAAAGACAGCCCCATCTTGACCTGGTATCAGTCTGCATCTTGGTCAGTAAGAATTCTTGAGGTGTTTTTGTAGTACCTTAGAAATTGCTATTTGTCCCCATATTTGACGGCATCATGGTGGTTACAAATGATGGCTGAAAGGCACAGGCTTTACAGGGTCTAAACTTGTCCATCATTCCTCTGTAAAACACATACTTCAATGGTTTCTGTTCCAAATCTACAATTTTTCATCCCAAAGGAGTTCACATCTGTACTTCAGAGATGGGAAATGATTCATAAAGAACTGAACAAAGTCTCATTCTCTGTCATTTATTTACAGGATTTAATTCCTTCTTATTTAAACAGCTAACGCTCACTAACTGGCCTGGTAAGATAAAACAGCATTGGCATAAGTATGTACAAAATTGCCTTGTAGCCACCTTAGGAACAATTGCCATAATGACATTACTGCTGCCTGAATTAGATTAGGTCACAGCAATGGACAAACACTGATAGCTATGATGAGAGAAATAAAAGCCCAGGTTGGAATGACAGTTTAGATAAAGATAAGGAAGAAATGGCCCACAGAGACTCTTATACCACAGCTGCAGGGCAAGGTAAGATTAAAAGACCCCACTCCCACTAGTGGACAGACACAGCTCTACATACCTATTACGGGTCCCACTGCCTGGCACTGATGTGTGCTGATAGTGTAGCTGTTATTGCCAGCAAATGAACTAGGTCCCCCTCACACCAGACAACTGGTAAAAGATTAATGAGATCTAAAATAGATATATATTGTTTCTATATGCCATGTGTGAACTTTTTAGACCTTTGTGACATTCTATAGACTGTCATCAGTGTAAAAGTAAAGCATTCACAGTCGGTCATCTCCAGTAGATGGAGCTTTAAGAAAAGCTACAAATACATTTGTTATAATAATGGAATTAGCTATATGGCATCTTGAAAGCAGGTATGAGCTTTTGCGCAGCCTCCTTTTTGAAATGAACACCAATAAGGGTTTGTTATCATGACATTTTACGTAGATACGCAGATTGCCCTCCTTGCTCGACATTCAGTAAATCCCTGCACTGGCTACTGAAGTAGGATCACATTTATTTTCCTGAACCTGACTCATAGGCCTGTCTGACCTTTTTAAATTGCTGAAACACTGTCTTCACATTTTAGTTTTGCCATTTCAAGCCTAAGCCAAACCTTTGAGCCTTATGACCAGGAAGGACCGGAAAACCACCTTGGAAAATACAAGGATTACAAGCACAGCAAACATCAAAGGCAGATGCAGAGCAAACATTTTACTGAAAATTGTGCCAGCAGGGTTTTGGAAGTAAAGCCAATAAAAACCATGAAGTTTCCTGAAATAAAAGTCCAGCAATAACAGTGGATTTAGGGATCATGCTGAAGACTCAGCACACAGCACAGGGTGGGAGGATAGCATTAAGGACTTCTAGTCTTTAATTATAGGCTGACAGAGCAAATATTTCCATGCTGTTTTGAGGACCATTTACTGAAAGGTCTGTATACTTTTTGGGTTAAAAAGGACCACATTACCCAGAATCCACAGCAGGTAGGTGACTGTATGCAGACAATGGAGACATGGGGGGGAAAAACACCACCACAATTTAGCACAGAACAGAAGACAAGGCAGTGAAAGTGCAAAAGCAAGGAATACTATAAGGGAAGGAAAGAGGAGAACAAAGCATGAAAATAAAAAGACAAAAGAGCAAAACACAATTTTGACCTACCTGCAGGGATCCTAGGCTTATATTACTAGGTAGTAAAAGACCTTTCAAGAGAGCACCTTTTTGAGACCACTGTACTAGCCCAGGCATAGTTCAGTGCCCAGCAAGGGAAGACTTCCCTTCTTCCAATACAGGTACCAAATTGGGGAAAAAAAAGGAGAAAAAAAAAAAATCTAGCAAAACAATGCACACAGAACTAAAAGCAAGGACAGACTGATCTGAACCATGTCACAGACATTGCACTGTGCACAGTTCTTGTCCCCACATGTCTAAAAGATCACTGACAAGCTAGAAGAGACACACAGAAGATTAGTCTAAATTTGCCTAAAGTCTTGGAACAGCTTTTCTTTGAGATAAAAAATAATATACACCAGGTTCTTTAGCTTGGAAAAATACAACAGGGAGAATGTGTAAGATGTCTGTAAGACTACAAATGGCTTAGAGAAAGAAACAGCAGTGATTATACATTGTTTCTTAGCCTGCAGGAACTCAGGAGATTCAGGGGATCAAAGGCAGCAAAAGATGCAAAACATAGCCAGTGGTTCCCCACAGTCCCACTCCCACATCAAGACAGAGAGAGAGGTCCAAAAGCAATTAGACAAATTCCTGAAAGGATCATTCATCAGGAGCTAGTGACACAGTGATAAGCCATCTGTGGCTCCTAAACCAGAAGTCCTGGAAGCTGAAGGCTTGCAGGGACAGGAACACTTTGAGAGGAAAAGGACTGTAAGAAGGTGGGATAAGAGCAGAATTTGGTTTTGAGCAAACACATCCAGTCTTGAATGTGTGGCATATTTGTTTGCCTCAACTCATTAACTGGTATAGAAATCCTAGTTATACCATCCCCCTTTAAATACATGGCAACACCTTTGCACAATGGTGATTTCAGGAAAAGAAAAAGGCCACCTCTGGAAGTCTGGCTCAGATCACACATCTAATCAGCCCTTTGCTATTAGATTTCACCTGAAACTACTTCCTGAGTGAGAAACTGGCAAATCTTAAGGTGTATGCATCTTCAGCCACAAGGTTTCCCCCCTTCACCATCAGGACTTAGCATTTAAATACTAGAAAGCAGATACGTTTTGCTAGCTTGAAGAAATGTATCAATGCAATGCACAGAAAGTTGTCAGTCCTGCAGGGAGATGAGCAGCCGACTCCCTTGACAGTCAGGGGAAGCTCAGTCACTTGGCTCTTTGCAGGGCTATGCTCTACAGACCTAAACCAGTATTAGCTGACATCAGAAGGGAGCACTGGATCAGTCCCCACCTGTGGAAGTTACTGTCCAGTACCAGAAACAAAAACTTCATCTCTCTCATGATTATTAGAGCTGGAGAACCTCTAAATCCAGCACCACAAACACATGCATACATGTACCATTAAAAATAACCCACAGACCACTACCCCCGTTAACTTTCCACAGATACTTAGTCTGTTGCACTTATTAACAAAAGATGACGCATTAAGCAATGGCAATTTGTTACAGGTCAGGCCCACTCCTAAAGGTACCGCGTGGATGAGCCACTAGCTCCTAGCTGTACAGTAATCATGCAGCAGTTCTCAGTACAAGGCTATAGCATCCAGTTACAAATCGATAGGCAACTGCTTAGGACTGGCTCTAGAAAGGAAACAAAACTCCTGCCAACATTTAGAAACTTAGAACATTTAGAACAATTTAGAAACCACTTCACTGTTTAAAGTTAGATGGGAGCATCCCAAATTGGAAATCAACCTGCTCTGTTTCTGCCTCTAGACAGAGAGGCTGTCAATGATTTAATTAGCCTATATGCTCAATTAAAAACAATGAATGAAAGGAAACAATGATGATGGTCTCTCAAAGTCATCCTCAGATATACAAATTCTAAGTTCTGTATTGTGCCAGCCCTTTTTAAGGATTCAGGGATAACATGCAGAAGACATATTATGCTCCTTTCCATGTTGAAAGGCTTGGTAATCAGATTGGTGGATACAGCTGAAACTCTGTGCCTAATGAAAGCAAACCTACCAAATTCTCTTTTTCTGGGAAAAAAAAATGAGCTGGGTAGCAGGACAAAACTCATTCTGAGCAGAAGATGCAATTCCAAACAAGTCAATACAAAACCTTAGACTACAGCACACAGTTGCGCTGCATAGTTGTTTCCCAGCACCTCTGGAGACAAACTCCCAAGCTCTCCTTTACACACAGAACTACAGAATCACATCAGACAACTTCAGTGTGTGTGTGCAACTCCCTGTCTTTGTTACTGAAGCATTTCCTGTGGACTTGACTTCTAATTATTATTGGTTTAATACAAACTGTTCATTTTCACAGAACATAGAGGTACTCTGAAGTATTAAAGTCTAAAAGGCAAGTCACATGTCTCGGTTTTTTCCCTTACTGAAGTACAGTTCTCTAATTCTCCTTAAAATAGGATTAGTTTTCTTCCTGAGACTGTGAAGAATAAAGCACTGTCTTTTTCTCTTCCAGGATTTATTTTTGGCTGGGTGCTTTATGTAACACATTAATTTACAAAAGATGTAAGACCTTCAGCGACGCAGTGGTGCCGAGTGCTTTATTTTTTGCGTCGTGTGGTTTCCCTGTATTCCTTTTATCTAAGGTAGCATGAATTCCACTTTGCAGCTTCATTCAATATTCAATACAACTGGGCCACAGAGAGATGCTTGGAAAGTTAACGCTGCCAAACTCACCAAAACTATATAGTTACGTGACCCAAGGACCTACCCGTGACTTTAGGGGAGCTGCATAAATTCAAGTCCACTGAGCATCTGCCCCACTGGATCACAACATCTATAAAAAATTGGTAGGATTTGAAACATTTAACCTTTTTTTTCCTCTAGTGTAGACTAGAGAATTAAGAAAAATCTAGTGTTTTGATCATATTTGAGAGTGTACTTAGTTAAAAATCATCAATTAAAAAAAATACACATTCACTTGAAAATAGGTGCGCCTCTGCTTTTGATAAGCTAAACAGATCCACTTGCCTTGACAAATAACTGGATGTTTATACCAGTATCAGGGATAAACCAGAAAATTGCTAAAAACAGAACTTTTGGAAAGGCTAAAAAGATGACAGTTGCACCCAAAAAGGCATAATACAACCAAGCTTGAAAGACTCTTTATTTCCATAACAAAATCAAATCCCAGCATGGCTGTAATTCCCAGACAAAAACAAATACATCACCAACAAGCAACATTAGCCACTTTATACTAAGATCCATATAGTAAACAACGAGCAGCCAACACTCCTGATAAGTATTCCCACATCAGCCTTGGGGATTGTTTAGCATCATTTCTCAACAGCAGTAAACTGACACAGGATTTAGCTCAGTAATCCCCACCGCCAGCTGAAAAAAAAAAAAAAAAAAAATCACTAGCCCTCTAAGTTCCAAGCATGCAAGGCTGGTGGCATCAGAAACAGGTAACATTGCTCACTAGAGGGCAGCAGGAAACAAACCAAAACCAATAAAAATCCACTAATTCCCAAAATAGAGGCCATGATCTTCATCAAGGCCAAGGCAGTTATGGTCACAGGTCACCTACCTTAAAAAACCAATTAATTCTGACAATGTTTGGGATCACAGTTCAAACTGGAAGTGGATTTGCAAGTAGGACAGCATATTAACTTCCTGCAGTCAAAGGAGACTTCGTTAACAGTACAAAGCACCTTTGTACAGCACCCTCCCCTTCACCTCCACATTGAGCCAAAAAGTAAAATATTCTTAGGGTGATCTATATCTTTTTGGTAAAGAGAGACCATCAGAGGTTTCTGTGCCTAACCACAGCAGCCGGAAGTGCACGTACAAGTCCGTTTTAGCACAGCTTTGGCTTAGTCTGAAAGTGATTTAAAATATCCCACATGCTTTGGATTTACAAAGTTACACAGACCTCTTAAATGAGACTATATATAAAGGTCTTTAGCCTTCAAGTCATCTTCAGCATGGCTAGACAAAAAGCCGTTTTGGAAATTCTGCTACTTTGGTGATAGTCATAGCTGAGATGGCCAAGCTACAATTTTGATATCAAGTAATGAATGAATACAGTAAGTTCTGGCCTGAACTGAACCTTCAAGCACCCGTAAGTGCCAGTCCTGAAAGGTTGCTGCTGACATGACAAGTACAGCCTGCTCCTTTCATTTTCAGCTTCTATGTCAGCACTTGTGCACAACTCCCATACAGAAAAAGCACAAACCATGCCAGACTTCTTCAGTAAACACAGCCCACTTTTGAAAAACAGATTAAGCAACTCTTGACAGGCAAGTGGATATGGTAAACAGGAGAGAGCATTTAAGGACAAGTTAGAACACATGCACCAACATTAGCGTGACTCCTCAGTTGCCAATAAAAGACATAGCAACCCACTGCAAAACTAGGCATGTAAATTCACTGGGTATGTGTAGCATTTTTTTCAGAGGAATCCAAATTGCCTATAGAACTGACAGCTGTGTTAACAGGCTGGAAATCTCTGCTTTGTTTAACATACATGCTTGGTTGACTGAAAACACAGAAAGCAACTGGAACAGTCCAAAAATCATGATGGCTTTTATTTTTAAAATGGGATAACCTTGTAATCGGGTGTCCTCTTGATCTGAGTGGCAATTTCAGCAGCAGTGCGGTGGCTCAGGCTGGACTGACTTTCCTGGAGCCACTGAGTCTCCAGTGAAATGATTGTGCTCCATTTCCCCCAAGCTCTCATGACTTGTTCCAAACAGACTATTTTTGAGGGAAGCCTACAAAACCCACAACTGATCAAAAACAACCTACAGCCTGGCTCCCCACAAAAGAAAAGTGATTAATACTCTTAACACTACTTTTTCCAGAAACCACCATTCTGGAAAGACTGTAACCCCATACGAAAGACAGGACACGCTGCAGACTGTTGTATCTTGGCATATACCTGTGTGGTTGCCAGAAAGAGCAGCTGTCCCCATCTTATCCACACAAATATTCACGTGGCTGCCCAGCAAGCTGGGTCAATTTCCTGAGCTGACTCCTCATGGCCACCTGAGTAGCAGTGCTAAGGACGGAACAGGAATAAGAAGCACAATCAGCATGGGACTCTCGGTGCATTAGAGAGGTCGAGGTAGTCTATAGAAAATAACTAAAGTAATCCTGGGCTCAAACCTGAAGCAAACTGCAGGAACAGAAGTAAGTGCTTTTGGAGAGGCAACTGAAGGTTGAACACCTCTATCCTCCCAAATTGGCTTCTATTTTCCCCCCCCCCCCCAAAAGCTAGCCAGCTTTTAGATACTCACAGGCCTCTCCAATCACATGGTGAACTCTGTCTTCCTTCACCACCCCATCTCCCCAGCCTTCCTTCCTACTTCATCACCTTCCTACTTCACCATCCTTCCTCTCCTACTGTCACCCTTCTTTATTTTCTCTGTTCCTGTGACGCTAGGTTTTCCTCTTCCACTGGGTGACCCTGTCTACCCATCCATTCTCCTGAAGACAAAGCCTTTTAACTACTTTTCATTACAAAGAAAAAGCGATTAAGGGAGAAGCTACAGGACAAACAAGGAGACCCATCACCCCAAGCTTGCTAGCCACAGGGAACAGCCAGGAAGGCAGATGGGGCTGAACTCTGCCCATGCTTCAGACAGGCAGTCTCCCAAGCATGGTGCCATGGCTGAGTTCTCAAACACTGCCTCCAAGCTTGGCAGAACCACGCCAGGGCTGCGCTGGCAAACCCAGCTCTATCAGACCACCGAGCATGGGCAGAGCCCAGGATCCTGCCTGCACCAATCTGTAGAGCACATATGTAGTCTATTCTCTAACCCTTTTTTAGGCTGCATTTTTTCAGGCACTATTTTTTCAGACACAATTTTTTCAAGGCTATGTTTCCACTGTCCCTGGTACGCTCTGGTTCAGTGCCCTACAAGAAAAAGTGACTTATTTCATTGGAAACAACCTTTATTAGCTGCCTTTCAAATATTAATCCAAATAATTTGAGGCTTCCCCACATACACACCTGAGCGCTACCAAGTAAGAAATCTTGCTGGCAATTTTTCTTAATCCAAAGGAAGTAGTAAGGTACTGCTGCAGCATTGTGCTATTGAGTGACATGGGTTAGAAACAGTATAAACAATGACTTTTTGGTATTATTCTTTTTCAGTATGGAGTTAAAAAAGAAAAAAAGGAAGCATACTGAAAAGTTTACTGATCCAATTTAATTTTCTCTGTCTTTCGCTGCTTAAACACTTGAACTCTCTCTGACAACAAGCTAAAAGTAGGCATGTTTGTTGCAAAGGCAGAACCCTCACTCCCACACAAATCATAAACCCACTCATTTATACATAACTTAGACATTTAGCAGTCTTCCCACAGGACTATTGTTTTCCTGCCTAGGGATTCCTGCTTTCCTAACGCCCTGTTTTCACAGCTAATGGGTACCATCTTCTGGTATTACAAGTGATAGAGCCTCTCTAGACTAATACAACCTATTACAAGTGACTCAGGCACTAGGAATATCTCCATAACCATTTCAGACTCCTGAGGCTGTGATGGCATGGTATTTCAGTCAGTCTCAGTCCAGTTCATGTGAAAGGTGTTAGACACAGCCTGTGCTGTCAGTCTGCTTCTTTGGTAAGGAAGCTAATGGCCTTTTGGAAATGCTTTTGAATCACTAAGGAAGACCCCCACCCCTAATAAAAATATTTCAAGTTTGATGAGAGGACCCGTCATCCAACCTGCCCAACGCCTAGGATGCAATCTTCTGGTCATACTGTAGGGTGCAAGCTATAGCCAATTTACCTTGTGTCACAGCAGTTTACAAGATCTCATGAGAAAACAAACAAGCAAAGGAGTTTCCTTTCCCAGGATATGTTTGACAGAACTTGCTTGTCCAAGAACATCTGACACAGGCAGACTGTTTTTAAAGCCATCCTCCTGCCTCTTCTGCCACACTGGCCAAACTCAATGGCTAGGAAAGCAGAAGCTGCATCAAAAAAGAGAGTTTAGGTGAATATGTACAATGGTTTGATGCTGTTATAAGGAGAAAGGAACTGAGATGTTCAGAGCATGAACTGAGTCCAATGTGATACTTGGTTATTTCATTACCAGGAGCACAAGGTAAGGAACCATTTTACAGCATGTATCCCACAGTTATTGCCAAGTGGTTTCAGCTGCGAGAGGTTTCTAAAACAAGTGATGAAGGAGAGGGTTCACAGACCTGGTCTGCCCTCCTCAGCACACCTGGTATCCTCACCAACACCAGGGAGTGTTTGAGACAGCAAAGCAGCAGGATCTGGCCTCTCAGCATATCTTGGTACTGAGCTTCAGCTACATATTCCACATATGCACGGTAAACAACTTGCCCAATGCTGTCATTTGAGTTTAGAGCAGCATATCTTCATTTCCACATGTCACTGCCGCTATGGCTCAGACCAGTGGTCATGCAGCTCCTTTAAGCATCCCATTCATCACAGCAATCAAGTCCTGTTGCCCTGGGCCACATTAAATGGTCTTTGAGCAACCAACCCGCCCTACACACATTGCAGGAATTGCCTCACAGCTCCCAGAATTTCTTCATACCTGCAACAAAGGGCTTGTGAAATCTGAGTAGACAAATGCCTTCCAGCCTGTCTCACTATTAGAGGAACTGTCCCATCCTCCTCTCCCACAACAGCGGAAAAGGCTTGCTCAGGACATTCCTCATAGTGGTCATCACCACTCTTACGTGCAAAAAATAAAGCAAAACCTCAAAACAAGATACACTATTCCTCTAATGCAATATGGATCATTGAATGAGATATGGATCATGGTTTAAAGTAGAGGTTACAGCAGAAGATTCGCATCATTAGAAACATAAGACACTTCACTTCCTGGTCTGCATAAGAAAACCAAAGCAAGGATTGGTTTGCAGATTTCATTACTGTTCTAGATGTCCCACAGTCAGAGGTGAAGACAACTGCACAGGCAAGTAGTCAATATCAACAGAGCTACATTAGTTTGGTAGATCCCACTGCTTACCTGTTTAGCACACAAAATAGTGGAATTCCCACTGAAAAAACTTGCACGTCTAATTCCAAACTGACTTCTTGGAACTAGGCCAAAGTAAACCACAGAGTGCCAGAGGAAGAAGAAGAGCCAAACTTTACTTTTACAATAATTAAGACTCCAAAGCAACCAGAAATGTCAACAGTGATATTTCACCTGCTCAGGTGCCTTGACAAACCATTTCCACACATTATTTGCTGATCAGATTTTACCACCCTCCAATACTAAATATAATTACTACAACCTTTAGCCTAGGCAGTATGAATATATGGCAAAGAAGTGTCACTGGGCCAGTGCATTTTGATTTCACATTTCTTGCCATAAATTCACACTGACTGGGCTGAAGGGTGTAGTAATCAGAATGTACCAGCTATCCCTTGATCTTCTCAGATACACCATTACTCCCCAAGAATCTGGAGTAGTGGCTGATCTAACATGCTTCTTCTGCAGGAATGAGTCCTCCCTGAAGTCAGGAAACTGCTGTCTCCCAAGAGTTGAACTGAAGCAGTTCTCATCACACTCGTGTCATTAGCACAAGCAAACATTCACTGTTATAATTTCAAAGTAACAGGCTACAGAGGCCACATCCTAAGCTCCTGAGTGGAAGATACATGATGAGCACATGAAGAATATAAGGAAAAGTTTAAAACCATTCCTTACTGACAATGGTAATTTGAGACAGTATTTCCTACTGATACCTGGAGGATTGGCTCTGTGGGTTAGTTCAAATAACTCTCTTCGTCTTGAGAACACACTAAACATGAAGAAACAGTGTTGTGAAAACATTAGCAGCTGATAGTATCCTCTGAACTCCCCTCTTGTGTCTCATCGACCCACAGTTCACACTGTATCTCTCAAGCTGGAAGAGAGTGTAGTTCTGGTAAACTGTGTTTTAAGACAAGGAAGATGCACCAGTATCAGACTGCTGTTACTCTGTCAAATGACACAGTCTAAATAGATAATGCACTGGCTACAGAAAGAACATGTGAAGGGGCAGAAGCTGTTACCTGTGGGCAAAGAGGGAAAAGTATCCACAGAATGAAAAAGCTCCTCGCTGTTTTCAGAGCTGTGTTGAGGCAGAAATCGCTCTGCTAGGTCACAAACAGAGGGTAAATCCAATATGCTGCTTTCCTCCGAGTGATGACTTAGTGACGTCTCTTTTCCTTCCATGGTCCCACTGCAGAGACACAAATGCAACTGAGCTGGGTTTTTAGAGCATGAAAACCTAAGCAGAAGTCAACACAAATAATCTGGCATTTTTGCACTGCTGTATGATCTGAGAGAAGCTGTTGTAGCAGATCTGTACTTCATGTAAGAAACTAAGAGCGAATTTAAAGATGTAAAGGAAGAACAACAGCCCTCATCCCGAAGTAGGATAACTAGGAGTCCATAACAAATCTGGCTTTCCTAGAGGCTTCCCAGAAGTACAGATCATAGAATCACAGAATCTTTGGGTTGAAAGGGACCTTTTAAGGTCATCCAGTTCAACCCCCTTGCAGTGAGCAGGGACAGCTTCAACTAGATCAGGGTGCTCAGAGCCCTGTCCAACCTGACCGTGAGTATTTCCAGGGATGAGGCATCTACTACCTCTCTGGGCAACCTGTGACAGTGTTTCACCACCCTCACTGTGAAAAATTTCTTCTTTACATCTAGTCAAAATCTACCCTCTCTTAGTTTAAAACCATTATCCCTTGTCTTATCGCAACTGGCCCTGCTACAAAGTCTGTCCCCATTTTTCTCCTAAGCCCCCTTTAAGTACTGGAAGGCTGCAAGAAGGTCTCCCCAGACCCTTCTCTTCTCCAGGCTGAGCAACCCCAACTCTCTCAGCCTGTCCTCACAGGCATTTTGGTGGCCCTCCTCTGGACTTGCTCCAACAGGTCCATGTCTGTCCTGTGCTGAGGGCTCCAGAGCTGGACACAGGACTCCAGGTGGAGTCTCACCAGAGTGGAGTAGAGGGGCAGAATCACGTCCCTTGACCTGCTGGCCACGCTTCTTTGGATACGGCCCAGGATACCATTAGCCTTACTGGGCTGCAAGCACACATTGCTGGCTCATGTCCGGCTTTTCATCCACCAGTACCCCCAAGTCCTTCTCAGCAGGGCTGCTCTCAATCCCTTCATTCCCCAGCCTGTATTGATACTCGGGGTTGCCCCGACCCAGGTGTAGGACCCTGCACTTGGCCTTGTTGAACCTCATGAGGTTCACAGAGGCCCATTCCTTAAGCTTGTCCAGGTCCCTCTGGATGGCATCCCGTCCTTCAGGCATGTCAACAGCACCTGCTGTCATCTGCAAATTTGCTGAGGGTGCACTTGATCCCACTGTCTATGCCATCGATGAAGATATTAAACAGTACTGATCCCAAAATGGACCCCTGAGGGACACCACTCCTCACTGATCTCCATCTGGACATTCAGCCATTGACCACTCCCCTCTGGATGCAACCATCCAACCAATTCCTCATCCACCAAACAGTTCACCCATCAAATCCTTATTTCTCCAATTTAGAGAGAAGGATGTTGTGGGGGACCGCGTCAAAGGCCTTGCAGAAGTCCACACAGATGACAGTGGTAGCCTTCCCTTGTCCACTGATGTGGTCATTCCATCATAGAAGGCCGCTAGGTTCGTCAAGCAGAACTTGCCCTTGGGGAAACTGTGCTGGCTGTCCCGAATCACTTCCCTGTCCTCCATGTGCCTTAGCATAGCTTCTAGGAGGATCTGTTCCATGATCTTCCCAGGCACAGAGGTGAGTCTGATGGGTTGTTAGTTCCCAGGGTTCTCCTTGCTACCTTTTTTAAAAATGGGTGCAATGTTTCCCTTTTTCCAGTCTCCAGGGACTTCACTTGACTGACAAGACTTTTCAGGTATCATGGAGATTTATATCATTCACTGATTCAGGACCCAAAACTAGAAGGCTCTGGAATATATTCCCTTCAGGGTATACTATGTGAGAAATTTAAAAGGAAACTGATTTTCCACTGATTCTTCTAGAAGTCACAAGTTAAACCCATCCCTCCTGGCTCTGTTCATGAAGTTCATCACGCTCACTAGCAGAAGGAAAGAGCATCTTAAAATTTGATAGTCTCAATTTCACAGGGATGGCAAGGATTTCCTGGTGTGGAGACACTAGGGCAGCTGTGTTGTATACCCTGTGCACTGCACTTTGGAAAGCTGCAGCTGAAACATCCCCACATCCCAACACCCTTTTCTTGAGCTCCCTGAAGCAGTCCACCACTGCAGAGGGCAGGAACACAGCTGGGTGGAGAGCAGGGCAGGACTGGTACTATCCAGCTCCACACCAAGGGCCACAGTGGTCCACTGGTCAGGCAATGGCTTGACCAAGGCAACACACTCTTATCTCAGGGGTGTTGTAAGTGAGGAATGTTACAGCCACAGAGGCCAAAGAAATCCTTAGAAGGGATTAGTACTGAAAAATGAAGTAAATACTCCCATGCAGATTTGTTTTAAAAAATCACAGCATTCCTTAGGTGCTTCTGTGTTGAGTAAACTTGTAGCTAAGATGCACCCCTGACCTTTGCAGAATGCTGACTAACTTGCTAATGAACAGAGTGGAGATGTTGGCTCTGATACCGGAGGAGACCAGCTGCCTTGCCTCGGAGGGACAAGCAAGGCCAGTGCATTCACAGAAAGCTTCCAGGTGAAACAGAGTGGAAGGTTTAAAACAAAACAAAGCACACAACCCTCTGCCCCCCAACACTCACATCAGAGTGAAGCTTCTCCTCCATTGCTTCATGTCCCAAAACACAGATGATCTATGCATAAGGAACACAGAGGAGAAACTTTCCTCAAGTATTGTTTTCATGATTTGTGCTGCTTCTTAAGTACATGAATATTTTAGAGAACAAAACTGCCTATTTCAGTCCTTGGGCAAGAAATAAAAAACCCACACCAAAAACCCAACAAATCCTATCCCTCCAAGGGCAAGTGGGAAATTGTAGCAAGAGGAGCTGCTGGTGTGGTACTATAGCAGCTTAAAGCTGTCATTGATACGGGCTGCTGTGATCCTGGCCGTCTCTGCCAGCTGCCTCTGCTGGCCTCCTTCGTCATATTGCCACAACAGAGCTAAAAACACGTGCAGCCATGTGATGATCAAGTTCAGATAAGCCAAATCAACTTTTTTTTTTATACAAAAAGTTTTCCCTTGGGTCAGCTCCCGCTAGTCCTCTAACAATTTCAGAGTGCAGTTTGACCACGTAAGGCAGCATTAAGTCAAGGCTACAGCACTTCTACTCCCAAAACTGATGGAGAGACTTGCTTGTGAGGATAAGCAAGACCTTAGATCAGCCCTGGACCTTCAGGCACATGGAAGAGACACACTATTACCTCTGTGCCATACCTGGGAACAGCAC
This sequence comes from Phaethon lepturus, assembly GCF_000687285.1. Classification (NCBI taxonomy): domain Eukaryota; kingdom Metazoa; phylum Chordata; class Aves; order Phaethontiformes; family Phaethontidae; genus Phaethon; species Phaethon lepturus. The sequence goes on along the minus strand of NW_010543995.1, from coordinate 948 downwards.
TGATGCCCATGCAGTCCCTTTGGACAGTGTCCAGCAGCAAACAGTCTGTCACTGCTTCAGGATCCCCTCCTTCTTCCTTCATGGGTTGTCAATCCCAGCTCACTGGAATGAAACAAACAGGTTGGTTACATGCTTCACATCAGCTGACTGGGCTGATGGACAGTGTGACCTTTCAAAGCACATATGCCAGCTGATGTCAACAGTCCGTCACCATGTATACCACTGTTTGTCAGGTCTGGCACAGATAAAGTTTTTTTCTAGGAATCAGAAATAGCACATCTAGTGATGCCTTTGAATCTTTTGACAGTGATGGAGACCTCCTGGAAAGGGGTTGGTACATTCTAGAAATAAACCAAGATTTTCTTTACAAGGAGCTGCCAGATGGGCTGTTTATTCAAAGCCTGTGAAGAAAAGAAGCAAAATTACAGCTGGCATCCTTCCCTCCCTCTTGCAGAGGAGCAGGTATTTCCCCAACAGGTTTATCTAGCGGTGTGTTGACACCAACGCTGATAGCCTGTGCTGCGTCAAACCTCAACCAGGAAATGCGTTTTAAGAGGGCCATGTAATGCAGCCTGCGGAGCAAGCCACAGATGCAGGAAACCCAAATCCTGTTTCCCACCCTCTGACATTACCTCATCATTTTCAGTGAGCAACCAGGACAAACATACTTTCTGGAGGAAACTGGCTTTGCCTCCAGGCCACCCTCGACTGGTGGCACCCTAAGGGGAATTTTCTGGACAAACACATGCCACTGGTCCTGTGTGAACATGCTGCATCAATGGTGCGCCGCGGCATGTGCGATGGGCACGTCGGCGGGTGTGAGGCGCTGGCCTTACCGGCTGCCCGTCTCAGCTGGTTTTGGGGATCGCAGGAGAGGGGTCTTCTTCCTCCCAGTCTAACTTCTTTCGCCCTTTCCTGCAGGCAGAGACACGCGTTATTCCACCAGCC
>NW_010543994.1:0-27660 GCF_000687285.1 Phaethon lepturus | reverse complement strand
ACCTAGTGATTCTGTGATTCTGTGATTCTTCCAGAAAACAAATAATCATATTTCAGTGTAAAAAGTATGTGATTAGGAAAAATTATGAGAAAAAGAAGGAAGCATCTGAAATCAAATCTTACATTTCGTATTTCCTTTCAAGTAGTGTGAATTTTATGAACTTTGCAGTACCTGGAGATGGGGTCATTTGCAGTAAGATGTAATGCCATTTAGCCTCCCTGGGTGCATTGTCACAAAGAATTCCAAATAATGTCACTCTCCTCATAAACAAAGCACAGAAATCTCTCTACAGAGGGAGCGACGCTTGCTTACATCTACAGCTGCAGGATAACATTGTGCCTTTTGTTGTTTCCTTTTTTCTTTTCCCCCTTAATACTTTCTATTTAAGAGATACTGCAGTTCTGTAGATCATAAAAAGAGTAAAATCTTGTTTATCCTTCTCTTCCCAAATTGTGCGTGTCTATGCTTGTAGAATTTGTATGGAATAAGTGATACCCGTATTCTTCCTGTATGAATTACAGGGAGGTTTTTCTGCTCCCCAAAAGCGATTGTGCCAGACAGTGTACAATGTCATGATGGACTCACCTGATGATAGGTTGATAGTGGAAAGCTTTGGAGAAAGAAAGATTTCTCAGCAGCATATTTAAGAGGCAGGGACAAAGCCATGAGGAGGGTAAGTGATTTGGCCAAGTTTACCCAGGGAATCTAAGGTAAAGCTGGGAACTGAATCCCAGACGTGAGACCTGTATCTAGATCCTGAACTTGGGAAATGCTTGCATCCTGAAGTCCATCTCTTTTTCTCTCATGTCTGGTTAAACTTCTGTACCCTTAGTTAGTTTATATGAAAATAGCTAATTAAGCTTTGAAAGGTGTTTTTGCCTACTGAGCTGGCATTACTCCAGTAATTAGGCTGATGCTAGAGGCCTGCAGTTTGACTTTCAGAATGTTGCTATGTTAGGGATATAACTATTGTCAGATAAAGCACAATTAGACAGCCGTTTATAAAAAAAAAAAAATTAAAACCTCCAAACCTAAAAAAAAAAAAAAAAAACCTTAAAAAAAAAAAAAAAAAAAAAAAACCCAAAACCAATCCCAAACACTTAACTGGCAGAAATAGGAGAACTAAAATGATACAAAAATACTTGCCCAGAGACTCATTACACCAATCAATGGACAATACCTAGGGGCCATCCACCAAAGAGTAAAAATCAAAAAATTTGGAAGATGCTCTCCTACTGATAAACCCCATCCACCTTTGCCCAACGTGGTGGTGGTATGACCCCACCTTTGGGAACACCTGACCATGGAGGACCACCAGGGACACCTGGGGACCAAGTTCACATGGCCAGAGCTGACAAGCTCAGGACCCTGCTCCTCCTGACTTCCAATGACCACCACTCCAGCAAACCAGGAAAGGAAATTGAGAGGTAACCATGTTTCTGTAATTGTGCATTGTTCTACACATTAACAATCACATTGTCACAGAGGCAGTAAATACTCAAAAACTCCTTCACATGTATCCTGTTATTGCACAGTAATTAATGCATGTGCTTAGTCTGTCCTGACCTAACCCATGACAAAAGGATGTGAGTGACCAAAATTTTGACTGGCTTACTCAGCCTTCCTTGCCAAAGATATGCACAAATGTTAGCTAAATACTGAAATTAAATTAATGAATTAGAACATATCACCTGAGGAACATGGCAAAAGTCATAAATGGAGATTTCATTCTGAAACAATAATAAGTCTGATTATTGGAAACTGTAAGAAAGGAAGGAAAAAATTATATTTTGGAAAAAAAAAACACTATTGCCCCATAAAAACTATGAGGCATTAGCACTATTTTTGGACAAACAAAATTATTTTATGTGCTTTGTCAGAGTTTTTAGACTACATGCATTTGTCTTGAACTGATGTAATTAGAATTCACCAGATATTCATGCATAGCAATTAAATATATAATGGCTCTATGTTTTATAGAACCTCCTCTCTAGCACTCACAAATCTGAAGTATTTTTACACATACTTTTCAATATTGCCTAATATTTTATGTAACAGCATTTGGAAATCTGGATAACGCTTTCTGTTTTTTTATTAGCAAATCTAGCCTTAATCTCATGTTTAAAACACGGCATAAGAGAGAACAGCAAGAGGCTATCTCTGCAGTGTGGCCTTAGTTCAAAGAAACCTGGATAATGAATCAAGCTTTTCCCCTTCAGGAGATTCTTCTCTGCAAGCTACCTGTCCAAAAACAATACCTTCTGATTCATCGGGAAGATATTCTTTATATTCACATGAAAGGCTCAGAGCATATAAATCCGCCAGGACTGGATTTTCTCCTAACTTTAGCTAGTTACGAGTTCATCGCTAAGTCTAAGACAATGAGCTAAGCTCTTCCAAAACTCAGTAGCAAGACTTAGGCACTTGTGAAGGGATTATTAGTGGCATAAAAACATAATTCTCATGACCTCTGGTGGTGCCTACACTGCTGCCATTTGGAAGACTAACAAGCATTTTTTACTTGAGTATTTGAGAACTGCATGTTTGATATGTAAATTATTGACAACGGACTTTCTCATTGCCATTTTTACAGAGTAGCATTTTCAAAGCAGACCACGCTTTGGCATTAGTTTTTCCAAGTAAATAGATTACAGGCTGAAATTAAAGATGTTGCAGATATATTTGTACGTGAAAAATCCTGATAAGCCTAGAGATGCAGGGTTTGGAGCCTGCAGGTATTTTGATAAGTACATCTTTGCCTTCACAAAATAATATCAATTTGCTTTTCTAGTTAATTCCTTCAAATATTAGCTCTCATGTTTAGAAATAATATTATGTCAGTACCACAGTAGCCTTATTAAAAGAGGTAGAAAAAAAAGAACGCTTATTACGAGGAAATCAGCCCAAATTATGTTGATTTCTGAATCATCAGTCAACTGCTGCATCAGTCTGTAAAAACTGAAGGCACTTCCCAGTGGTTAAATTCTTTTTACAAGCAAAAACTTTACCACTGTCATGAACACAGCTGCTTCAATGTGAACATCTGCCATTTGAACAACTGTTTCCAAAGGCCACCAGTAGCTCAGGGCTTCCTAGAAAGGCAGGTAAAGACACTTTTGCTGCCCTAAGAATGAGGCGCAGAGGTAAAGTTGCTTTTGTCAGCAGAAGTGGGTAAGAAAGGGCAATGTTGTGGTAGGAAGACAGGAGAAAAGCCAGTCTAGGTAAATCTTGACTGGAGATTCCTCCACTTAGAGAGTCATCAAGAAGATAGTGGAGGGAAAGGTGAGGGACACAACAGCTGTGAGGAGATTTAGTCAGATTTCCTCATTTAATGGGTCTGTGCATCTTCTAACTAGCCTCTGATACTGAATCTTCTCAAAAGTAGGGGAAAGTGGTAGCTTCTGGAAGGTTTCTATCTGGGCATGAAGAATGTTCTCTCAGACTCTCTGGAATCCTGTCCCTCCTGCTGACTCCACAACTTTTAACATTAAATTAGCATGTATTCAGATCATATTAAAAATGTGTAGGTAGCAAAGAGAATACTGTCCAATGTCTAACTCTATGAAAATACCTGTATTTGAGTGGATCAGTAAATGTATCAGTCTGTTGGGCTTGTGTGCTAAGTAAATTCAGATCCCTTTCAAATATATGGCCCTTTAAATACACAGCTATAAGAGAGAGCTGATGTTCAATAATCTTTTTATAAAAATAATGTCTTAGGATTTATAAAAAAATTTAGCTCAGTTTTTGGTATTTGTAGGCATGATTGAAAGTTTGAGATTACAAACATCTCTATAAATTTAATAGAGTTCACTCCCAGGCTTACGACAACTGCAAGTCTTGACCCCAAAACACCTACCGAAATCCCTGCAGAGGTTAGTACAAAATCAGTGTAATTAAAAGTAACTAAGTAGAATTTTAGCATAAAGTCTGCATGAGCACTTAAACTGATGCTAGACCTTCAATATTAATTATGTTGGTAGAACTTGCTGGTGCACCCTCAGCAAGTTTGCAGATGACACCAAGGTGAATGGCATGGCTGACACGTTTGATGGACATGATGCCATCCACAGGAACTGGGCAAGCCAGAGAAGTGGACCCATTCTGCACCTGGGTTGGGGAAACCCCTGGTATCAGTACAGGCTGGGGGATGAAGGGATGGAGAGCAGCCCCATGGAGAAGGACTTGGGGGTCTTGGTGGGTGAAAAGCTCGACAGGAGCCAGCAATGTGCGCTCGCAGCCCAGAAGGCCAACCATCTCCTGGGCTGCCCCCAAAGCAGCGTGGCCAGCAGGGTGAGGGAGGGGATTCCGTCCCTCTGCTCCGCTCTGGGGAGACCCCCCTGCAGTGCTGCGTCCAGCTCTGGAGCCCTCAGCACAGGAGAGACATGGACCTGCTGGAGCGGGGCCAGAGGAGGCCCCAGCAATGCTCCAAGGGCTGGAACAGCTCTGCTGGGAGGCCAGGCTGGGAGAGCTGGGGGTGTTCAGCCTGGAGAAGAGAAGGTTCTGGGTAGACCTTATTGTAGCTGCCAGGACTTAAAAGGGACTGATAAGATAGATAGGGATAAAGTTTTTCGCAAGGCTTCTTGCAGTAGGACAAGAGGTAACACTTTTAAAGTAAAAGAGAGTAGATTTTCACTAGATACGAGGCAGAAATTTTTGATGCTGAGGGTGGTGAACCACTGTCACAGGTTGCCCAGAGAGGTGGTAGATACCCCATCTCTGGAACCATCCCAGGTCAAGTTGGATGGGGCTCTGAGCAATCTGATCTGGTTGAAGATGTCCTGACTCATTGCAGGGGGGTTGGACTAGATGGCCTTGAAAGGTCTCTTTCAACCCAAACTATTCTATGATTCTATGATTGTATGGTTTTAATTTAAAATCTATAGGTCACAAGTGATTAAAATAATTGAAGAGTTTTATATGATTTTGCTGGCTGTGTACATATTTTAAAAGTGCTCTGTATATATTTGGATCATACATAGCACTAAATCTAATGACACCATTTCATTTTCAGAACTAATTTGTAGTTAATGCGATAAGTAGTATGAACATATGCAAATCAGAGCTCTTATAAATGAAAAAATATACAGTAGACTTTACTTAAATAAGTTTTTAAAAAAACACCTCACAGTTTTCCTATACATAACATTTTGTTGTGAATAAAGTTGGACAAATAAGATATTTCCAGTAGCATTGCATTTTACAGATAAATTATTTTGCAAGCAGTAGTGCCAAGCCCCAGCAAGATCTCTTACCTGATATGTGTTATCCATTGTCGTTTCTACACTGTTTTTTTCTCTCACTGCAAGTATCTTAATCATGAGTACTGTTTTTTATTTTAATCACTGAATTTATATATAATTGTTTCAAAGTATTTAGTCAATCATGTTTGAGTTGCCAGTTTAATAAGTTTGCAACAGCAAAATGTCCTTATTGATCTCTCATAATGCTAACAATGTATTTATATCCTTTATTTCCTCAGTATTCACGGTAGATACTCATTATTTAACTTTACCGTTCTGGAATATCAGAATCAAGATGCATGTCAAATGATAACAAAACGTACCAAGAAATAAAAATATTAGAAAGTGACATTGGGATGAAAGAGTAAAACTTTCCAGCCATTTTTCATTTAAACAATCTTAAAAAAAAAAAAAATTGATGAACCTGAAACATTTAATTTCATTTGACATGTCTAAGTTTTGACAGACTTTCACTAAGTTCAAAGCAGGGTGTGGAGGCAGTTCTTTCTGCACTCCTCGTGTCTCTCTTCCAGCGCCTGAAGATCTCAAAAGTCTCTAACATTGATATTGTCAATTGCTCAAGCTGTGAAATTTGTGATGAAAAAATCAATTTTAATGAAGAGCTGCAGGATCCAGGAAGTTTTTAAATCACCAGATATTTAAAAGATATTCCAATCCAGACTGAATCTGAACCAAAACCAAACATATAATTTTTGGCAAACTCGAGATCTAGATCCTCATCCTATTCTGATTTGAGAAGAAAGAGAATTTTACAATAGTCCAGCAGAAGAAACTTTGGAAATCTTACAGTAGCTTTTGGAACCACAACATTTGATATCACAGAATCACAGAATCATTAAGGTTGGAAAAGACCTCAAAGATCATCAAGTCCACCCACCAACCCAACACCACCAAGCCCACTAAACCATGTCCCAAAGTGCCATGTCTACACGTTTTTTGAACACTTCCAGTGACGGTGACTCCACCACCTCCCTGGGCAGCCTGTTCCAATGTTTGACCACTCTCTCTGTAGAGAAATTTTTCCTAATATCCAATCTAAACCTCCCCTGGCGCAACTTGAGGCCATTTCCTCTCGTCCTATCGCTGCTTACTTGGGGGAAGAGACCAACACCCTCGTCGCCACAACCCCCTTTCAGGGAGTTGTAGAGAGCGATGAGGTCTCCCCTCAGCCACCCCTCACCATCTTCGTTGCCCTTCTCTGGACACGCTCCAGCACCTCAACGTCCTTGTAGTGAGGGGCCCAAAACTGAACACAGGATTCAAGGTGCGGCCTCACCAGTGCCGAGTACAGGGGCACGATCACTTCCCTCCTCCAGCTGGCCACACTATCTCTGATACAGGCAATAAATAAATAAGAAGAAAGGATTAGATGGAAGGCAAGGAGATAGTGTTACTGATTTTAACTAAAAGATCTTCTCCTTACCCCTTTATATAGAAAAAAACCCAGAGTTACTACCAAAACATAGAGTCTAATAGATTATACAAGAAAGAAAAGGTGTAGATTAAAAATCTGTGCCTGATATAAAAAAGTAATAGGTGGGGTTGATGTAAATGATTGAAATCTTTAAAAGCAAAGACAAAAGAGATAGCAGAGTAGGGTGATGATGACAAGAACATGCCCTGTACTGACAATTTGAGGAAGGAAATTTTGAAAGGGACAAATTGACAGAGGTGATCCATTCCTACAAAAGTAGATCATTCTGCAACAGTAGTCAGATAAGAAAGGTTTATATGAAATAGGTGAAAAACAGATATAAAAGGAACAGATTGTATTCCTTTTTCAAAGCCTGGTGACTCTATGAAGAATGTTAACATAAAGTTTCGGAAACATGGCTCTGAAATGTATTTCAAGGCGTGGAAGAACAGTCTCAAAAACAGAATACTTTTACATATGATCAAAGTGAAGCTGTGTGTGAGCTAATAGCATCCTTGCAACTAAGAAACAGACTATCAGAGCTCAGTCAGTCAAAATCCTGGCCCAGATTACACATTCACATAGACTGGTGTAGCCAAGGAGGATGCAATTTCTCACCCTCTCCAGGACAGTTATCCCTTCTGGTAAATTGTGAATACATGTGAAATGCTTTAAAAGATTCAAGGTACTCCTCCACATTTTTCATATGTGTTCCAGTTACATTATCCGCTTTAAACTTTAATATTGCCAGTGAATATGAGTTATAAAATGCAGGAAAATGGTCTTAATTATAAGACTTCGGAAATATTTTATGAGATAGTCCCATGAACCAGTGCTGAAACATTGGATTCTCTGTATTTAATAAGATTAGGTTATTTTTCTGGTGTGAGATAGGAAGTGTTGTCTAAGGAAAGAAGGCAAAGTCTCTTGCATATTTTAAATTAAAGACACAAAGATATAGAGAAAATGATTGAGAAATGGTGGTTTATTAATTTTACGCTGGACATCTGAGCTTCTGTTACTAACTGCATGTGCTCTCATGGACTACTCCACTGCTGAGATAAAGAGATTTAAGCTCATATATTTTACATTGCAACTGAGTTTCATTAAGTATAAAGATAATGACAATGATTCATCCAATGAGGGATAATCTAGCACATACCATAGCTGTTTCAGTTTAGACTTCTATATTATTTAATGAACATTCTTGCAATAAAAGCAAAAATAAACACATAAAAGGCCTGTTGTTCTATTTGTCATAGATTCATGTTGTTCTAGTTATAGGGAAGGAATTACAGTTTGATGTCTTGTGTAATAAAGCCTATCTCAACTAATGAACCTCTGCAGTGGCAGAACCATTTACTTTAATGTGCAGTTGACCATTCTTGAACTTTCGTTGGCTCAATACATAATTTGTGTGTTCCTTTTGCAAAGTCAGTTTCTCTAATTTCAATTTCTTCTAGTTAGTTCCTCCTTCCCTCTTAATGCTTCCTTCGTATGTTGACATTAGTAAAGAAATGTGAGCATAAAACTGGGATAGCAGAGTAGAAAATTAAAACCCACTGAAGATAAACTGAAGACCAATTATACATGTTTTATTAGGCTGAAACTTGTATGAGCCAAAAATGCAAAATCAGTTAATTTCCCTGGAAGACAGTATATTATACGCAGTAGATAAGCAGGTTCTGATTTTTAAGTTTGGATAGGATTTTCACATACACTTTCCATATATTACTACTCAAAGCTTTATCGAACCAAGGCACATAATTGTATTGAACAGGCATCTGGAAAATGTATGTAGGAGTTAAAGTTTGTCTAAGTGAAAAATTGATTATTCTCCCAGGAGGAGGTTTAATTTTTTTTTTTTTTTTTTCCCCTGAGTCTTCATAGTAAAATCTCTCAGGACAGCTGACAAAAAGAACTTAAAGTGTCTAATCTATAGACTTGTAAATACTGCAAATAACGCGCACAAGAAGTCATCACTCACAGAGGACAAAGGAAATGACCTACATTTCAAGTAATGAATCAGGCTTTTCTCTTGTTTTATTTTAACTTTTATTTAAGTTTGGCAGGTTTACAGAGTTTTGAAACATTAATTGATTTTGTCTTTTTATTTAATTTTCTTTCATTTTTTAGAAATTGTGATTTAGTCTAACATATTGTCATGATCCCCAGCAGAATGATATATGTCCATTACTGCTTCTCCATAATGTTCAACAGTGGGGGCTCATTTATTTTCAAAAGATTATAAGCCATGTTGCAGAAAAGAATAGAGTCACTTCCGTGCTAAGCTGATTTTATTCAACATTTCTTTAGGTTTCTTCTCTTCTGTTCAGGGCATTGACTTAGAAAACAATTGTGCTTTCAGTCATCAGCAACATTTATTTTCATTACTCCATAAGATTCGTTTTAATACTTCACAATGTCAGCTTAAGTCCAGATTTTCCAAGAGACTTGTTCAGGTGCCATGACACTCAGCAGTGCCCCACTAGATTTTAGACAGCTCTGGAAATGGAATTCATGATCTCGGGTGGAGACCCCAGTTTTTGTATACAGGAGTCAGTAGAGCTCAGTGCTTCGGTGCTTGGTTTCACAGCCCTCTACACACTGAACTGACAACACCCAACAGTAAACACTGAAAGGAAAGCTTTGCCTGGTAGTCCCATCCTGGTGGCTTAGGCAAGGACCATCATTCCATTACCACACAAGAACTACATGACATTTCTTTTTGCACATATGACTGACTCAGGTCAACATCATCAACCTCCAGCCCTGGAGGTGGTAACATGGATTCAGTTTCCTCTGCAGCCTGAGGTGGTTTGCACCATACATCCTCTCTTCCTAAATGTTTTTTAATCACACCCAGTTAGAGCATACTGGAATAGTGAAATTTCTATCCTTCTTGACATTTTAAAACGTAATAGTCATCTGGAGCAAGCAAGAAATTTGACAGGATGGACCCAAATTAGAAATAGGTAACAAAACATGGACCATCTCAACTTCCACTAAAAAAAACAGATGCTGAGATGTAGCATCATTCCTTATTTTCATTTGGCCTATGCTGCGCAAAAAAAAAAAAAAAAAGCAGCATAGCCTAGTAAGAAACTTCATGCCTGTGTATCTTGTATATGTATATTTTGAGTTTGGATATATATATTCTGAATTTGATCCAATGCCCTGTAAATGTGACTTTATATTGACTGTATTTCAAGATTCCAGCTATTAACTTTTATGAATTTCAGTGCCATAAAAACCAGATTCAGAATAACTCTGGCATTTGCCTTCCCAATCCAAAGCATTCTCTTTTTTTTTGTACATTTTGGGGAGATTTGCTGGTTAGGATTTCTTTTTGCTTACATTTACGCTATGACTTTGTGTGCATCCTGCAGGCTCATCTCAAATAGTTAACTCCTAGCCAAGTAATATCCTGCTCTGAAAGCCTTTGGTATGCTAATATAGCAATGCGAATTTGACTTGAATTCAGATTAATGTACAGTAATTACTCACAAACACAGGTGAGGAGCGCTCAGATTTACTGCCCCTATTTACACATCAAAGACACAGCTTAGCCCTGACATCAAAGATGTGATTTAACCTCTTGAATTTTATCACAGAGAACAAACCTGAGTTACAATTAAAATAATTTTTAATTGTCAATTAAAAAAAACCCAGAGCATCATGTTCAAGGAGTCAAAGGCAGAAACTCTTCAGATTAGAAGTAGCAACAAGAGTAAATCCTGGCCTACAAGTAGGAAAACTCAAGCTAGATTCTTAGTAAGAGTTAGCCATAAGCTTCACTATGGCTGGTGGAGTAAATTCTCTAATCTGTATCATAGAGTACTACAGTAAACAAATCCACTGACACAAAGAGTACCCACTTCCAAGGAAAGAACTTTCTATTATAATGCTGGCAAAACCAGAATGTATTATTTTAGGGTATGACCTTAAACAGTTTTATGGATTACTATGGTAAAGAGCGTTTTCATAAGAATAAAAGAGGATTACACTTATGAGTAGTACTGTACAATGTGTAAATGCAAGATCAGAGACTTTGTTCCTCTTTCAAATTAATAAGAAATTCAAGAACAAGTCCTATGTTCCATCTTCTGTACAGTTACCAATCTTCAGTAATGGATAAAAGCTTCAAGAAATAATCCTCTCTGTTTTTCCATCAGTCCTTCATGTAAAATGTTCAGTACTTATATTCGTATTACATACAGTCATACAGAAACACCATATTGTTTCTATTCTGCAATCAGGTCTTAAAGGCTTTAAAGAAAAAAACAATGAATTGTCAGTAAAAATTATTAATTTGCAGCAGGCTTCAGATACATTTGAGTAAGTATTTGAATAATTATTCAAGACAAAAACATATTACCTCAATAATGAACAACAGATAATGTTACAGTGGATTTACTCCTCTCCTATAGGTCACTTTGGCATACAAGTTGGGGCATTTTATTCCACTTTTTATGTCTTGTTCCTTACATGCACATAATATGTAAGTTTTTCAGATTCTTTCTGTATGGCACAGGGTCTGGGAGTGCACAAGAGTACACAAAGCATCTTTTTTCCCTCACCACATCAGCCAGCAATATCCTGCACAGCACATACACATCAGGTCACATGGCTGGGTGAAGGTCAGATGTCTGCAACTTCTCCACCCAGGTTCAACTGTGACTCCTACAACATCTTTAGGTCTTGATCTTTCCCATCCTAATCACACACATAAAACATTCAGCAAGTTATCGTCAACTCACATTTTGATCATTGCAACCTCCTTTTCTCTGGCCCGTGAAGGCCCTCAGCCTTTAAGAAGGCTGAAAAAAAGATTCTTTTCCTTAACCTGTTTCTTTCCAGAAGCAGCCCCTTTACACAACTCTATCAATTTCCATTTTCCATCACAGGAAATGGAAATTAATCATCCCATTCCAAGTTTCTCATCTTTTAGGCCACTTGCTCTTGAAAATTCCTCAGGTGGTATTGAAGTGTCAGCTCCTGTCTCAGACTGGCTGATGGTGCCAACCTCTGTTGTTTGCTTTCCATGTGTTTGCCCTTTTCCCCTGTTGTGTTTATCCATATCTTTCCAACAACGTAACCCTGATGCTTTCAAAATCCTTCCATAAACTCTCTTTAACTCTACGTGGTGTAATGAACAGTCGCACTGCTTCGCATATGCTGCCCCATCTCTGTACCCCCATGTGTTTCCTCCCGCCCGGTGCTGTGAGCCAGTTGTGATGAAGAGGAGTTGCTTGATGTTCTGGGGTTTTTTTAACTGAATGTAACACAGTGAGGTCCAGATCAATGACTAAGCCCTGGCACACTACTGTACTAACTGTAATACATTCTAATAACCACTCATAACATTTGGAGCTATTAGAGGGCTGTGCTGTATTTTCAAAGCCAAAGGACTAAATTCTGCTTCCACCACAGTTAGTAGCTCTGGGTATCATGACCGAGCTGTTTGCTTCATCTCAGTCAGTTTCTTTTCCAGTTTTGGGAACATTTCACACATAATAAGAGCATTTCTTCACAGTCTCATTGCCTTGCAAAAGTTCTTATTTGTTGGCAAAGAAACAGTTATGAAATCTTTCTTTTCCAGGACAAATGTTTGTTTGTTTATTTAACCCTAGAAACTTATGGTAAATAACATGCCCAAGTCACCTACACAAGGTATCATTTTTACCTTTGTCATTCATTGAGGCACTAGAAAGCCAGTACAGGTTTCCATTCAACTTGTGTCAAAGATACTGGCATTGCTACAGAAGATGCCACCCACTATGCGTTGCTTTGGCATTCAGAGTAACAACATTGGTTGTGATGAATTCAGTTTGTATGGCCATATTATCCTCTGTATGCACTCTATTCGGATGATTTGTACAGTAATGTTATCTGTCATGTTGCCCATTTCTGGCTGCAATTAATATCAAGAACAAGAAAAACACTGCAACTTAAACTTAGCAAGTCAAAAGAGACACTGAGGTTATTTATTTTTCTATTTCCAAGTAAAAGAATACCCCTCCCTACTGCAAAATCTGCTGGATCCTTCAGTGGGATTCAATAGGATCTTCAGGTGCTGAGACACACATGTTGCGTAGAGGACCTCAAGCTTCAAAGCGGCACTCTCCTACCGCCTATGGGAATCTTTGTGCTTAGGCTTTGCATAAGGCAATTAGTAAGGTCGAGATTGAAGTTTATCTCTGCATTTTAGGGCAAGCTTTTAAATAACAACTTGAAGCCCTCTTCTAATACGAGGGTGTAGACCCTGAACTGCCAAAGTGTGTAACAAGCCAGTGAAAACTGATGAAGAACTGAAAACAAAGGGGTAAGCTGAGATAACACAGTGCAGAAAACATCTTTTAGGGCAAGAGTCTTTACCAAGATTTCAGTGGGAATTCACCACTGACAAAATTAGGAGCTGGATCAACCCTTTTTGTATAAGGACCAATTGAACTCCTGGCCACTCAAATCTGTACTGTAAGGAGCCCTCTGAAGCAGCTCTATATGGCTTAGTATTTTTTCCAGAAGGGGATGATTAATACTGGTAATTCCAGTGTTCCCCTATGTCAGAACATGCTATCATGACTTAAAAAGCATCAGTCCCTTATTTAATTTTGAATTCTCAGGGAAGAGCAACAATTCGGTAAAGGCTGAGCTGAAGCCCTGAGAGACATTGTCACCAGTTGTATGGGTTATTCAGCTCCCATGAAAGCCCTGGCATGTGCTATCCTCCAAAAAAAAATTAAAAAAAAAGATTGTCAAAGTTGGATTTCATTCATCTCTATTCTAACCCCCTACTTTCCAAAGAGGAACCCGGTCACATAGGCTGGAAATACCTCTTGAGTTGTACTGGCTTTGTAGGCAAGAAAAAAAATAATTACACGTCAATGGGCATAAAATACAGGAAAATCTTTTTTCCATAATGCTGAGAATTTCTGCAAAATAAATGCCAAATGCTCCTTAGGGACATGCTGTAGGATGATTTGTTAACAGGAAGGGGATGAGAGACATGGCACATGGATTAATCTGAATAAGGAGTTTTCCACTGTGCTAAAGGAAACAATGAAACTATGTATGAGCGAGACTGTTTTTGCCACACTTCTTTTGCTGTCCAATTTTCTTTAATGCAATACATGTATCTAATGCTTATTTTCTTGTCCAGTTGAACTGAAATGGTGACAGTATGAGGAACAGGCTAATAAAAATGTGTTCTAACTAGTGTACGCTTACAAAAGGTAATCTGATTTGTCAGGTTTAACAGTTTGACAGAAGATAATAAAAATAACCAGATTTTCTTCATATGCCTCTTAAGCCCTTAAGCACCAAGATTTCATACCCTGATGACACTTCAGAAGAAGAAGAATATTTATGGTTATTTGAGAATAACATTTATAATAAAGTTTAGGTAAAAACTTTTACGATTTATTTATTTATTTAGTGAAATCTTCTACAGGACAAGAAAATAATATCCAGTAAAAAAAGAAAAAGATGAAGCTCCTAATGGACTGTCAAGAAAAATTTGTTCAGAGATACAGGAATACAGGGGATGTCTCAAGTCTGGTTTCTACTTTTAGGTTGCAGTGCCTGTGGTTTGTATTTGTCACATGGAGTACCTAAAATGTGAAACTCCTCAACATAAAGAACCATTCACAGTGGAAAAATTAATGTCATCTCACCAAGTATGAAAACTGTCTCCATCAAAACATATAATAGCCCCAAAGAGCCATCAAGGAGACTGCAATTTTATTCTACAGCGCCGGATGCTCACCAAGTGAGTTTGATAGCATAAAGCGGATCTTGAGAGTGCATTATTTTTAGGCCACCTGTCAAATCAGCCATCTCAGATACAGTGGAGGCATAGGACTGTGAAGGATCCAAACCTAAATCAATTCCTTGGTGATTAATACCACTTAACCTACGTGCCTCTTCCCTCCAGATGAATGTAAACCGGCCTATCTTCCTATTCCTGTGTTTAGGCCAGCTCTACCCAGAGCTGGGTACATAGGGTAGCAACAATCCTGTTCACTCCTAGTCCATCTCCACCAACTTTGTACAGGCTGAGAGCCCTGAGGCAATTAGTCCAACCTTTCCTGTTATCTCAGCTATGCTATGTATGTCCTATACAACCACTTTGTATACACACAGCAAATACAAGGTCATTTGACTCAACCCAGAAGACTTAAATAAATTGGTGTGATACATGATGCATAATGTTAATCAGGTATCTATATCACTCTCACATATGGACTTCTGTGAGATTCAGCACTTATTCCATGGAACATAAAAGACTGGATTATGTCCAACACCTATTGATAATGCAGTGGGAAGGGAAAAGAAAAAGATTGTTCTGCTTCTTTCCATGTATTAGTTCAGGTACAATCTATCATATTTTTAAACTACAACAACAAAAAAGACACTCCAGCAGTAGAAAGAACTAGAAAAAAAAAACTCTTCACTACATTGCCTAGAATGCTTCTAGTTTCTTGTGTGACCTTCAGCAATTTCAGTCTCCCTCAGTTTCTCCTCAATTTCATCTCAGTTTTCATCCATAAAAATAGCATTAAATCGTTTTCTCCACAGGAGCATAGTGAGACTTCTAAAGCAGATAGAAAGCGTTAGATAAAAAGTGGCAGAAACATGCAAATTACTGTTAGCAGAGCTGTTTTCATTTCTAGCTCCCTTCCCCTTCACTGCTTCTGCGATTGTTTTCTGTTTTCCTCATCAGAATGAAACCATGGAACACAAGAAGAAATTTTTCCTCACCAGTTATATCTCACGACTTTGCAGTGTTTCATTTCTTTATTCATTTTCGCAGAGTCTTTCTGATGAAGTCAAGTCCGGGCTTTTCCTCCTTGACAAGGTAGCTCTGCTGTGCATTTTTTAGTGTCTTTGTTATGCAAGAAATGTCAGCTTGAAAAGAGCTGTCATTGGACTGATTGAATTGTCTAGGAGAGAGTTAAAATGTGCCCCAAGCTGATTAGGCCAGCCAGTGTCAATGACAGAGTAAGAGCAAAAGATTTAGCATCAGAGAAATTGCAAGGTTTATTTGGGAGAACTGGAGTGGTCAGCACTATTTGTTTTTAGACAACAAATATTTTGCTCTAACACTGCTGAGCACATCATACATTTACGGTTGTAGTATGCTGGGGCATGCACATGTATTTTTCATGCTGCATGCCCTGACTGACTTGCAATGTTTGTAATAACCTGAATTTTCTGGTTAGATTGAAACAAAGCCACAAGATGGAAAACTAGACAGCCCAGCAAAAGAATAGCTCACGGAGCAGTCCTGGAATAGGTTCTGTCCACAGAGGTCACCAGTCTTAAAGGACACAACCTCAGAGCATCCCTTGGGCAGGACGTAGTAAGAAACCCTATGACAGTAAGGAAAAATATATTTATGTCATAATACAATAATAGCTCAGACAAATGTCCCTGAGTCTGCAGAGTTCACTCAAAACTTTAATGCTAAGTAGAGAGCAGACACAACAGGCAGGATTCTCACTGTCTAACTTTAGGTTCCTAGTGTCATCAGGGAAGGTTACACTCCTTATCTATGTGCTCTGAATGAGTACCGTTGGGTCTAGAGGGATCATGGAGGGATCATGGAGGGATCATGGAGTGATCATGGATCATGGAGAGGGATCATTCTTGGGCATTTTGCTAGGATGGCAATTTTTAGTGGAATTGGTATCCACAAAATGGATGTCAAACACTTATCTCAGAAATGTTTGCTTTTCTGTACATCCGGTAGTTAAGACAACCACAGGTGTTTCACCTCTGCACCATTGCAGAGGCACCGCCGCAGGCTGCCTGTGAGGGTCCAGCACCCAGCAACCAGCCAAGAGGTCTGTGGGACAATAGAGTCAGTCACATAACATTCAACAGTAGGACAAGGATACAGCCACCCTGAGGGCTCCCGCATTGCTGGCCTCTCTCCTTCCAGTCACCTCCTTTCCCAGAGGCACTTTGAGGCTTTTTATATGTGGAGGCAAAAGCAAATTTCAGGTCCTCAGGATGATCAAGGTGACTGAACTTATCAGACAAGGGGCAAGACTGCCGAGAGAGCTAGTTATGCGTTCCACTGCCACAATCTGATGCCAAATAACAGTGAACAATAGAGGGACGATTACTTACAGTCACTATGAGCATTTGCTAGAAGTCTGTGGTCGGTGACCAGAATCACCTATGATACTGTGGGCAAGCAAGAGTGCAGAGTCATAAGGACAAGGTGGCTATGACAGAGAAAGCAGCATTTACAGATGCAGGAACACTGTTAACTCAGACTCTTTCAGTCCATCTCCTCTTTTAGCTTTACCACTGCACTTGTGGTGAAGTTATTGCACTAACATTGAAGTTGGAAGATAGTTTGGTCAATAATCATGTACTTCTTTTCATCATGTAGTGATCTTCCCTGTGATGGATCGTAACTTTTGTTGTTATGGCAAAAATATTTTGAAAGGTACCACGATTCTCTTCCTTTAATCATACACTATTACTAGTTCCTTGTTTTTCTCAGGACTCAAATTTCATAACAACAAAGACAGAAAAGTGATTTTTTTCAGGGCAAAGTTGATGATAGAGACACAGATCCCTTCTTAGCACTGTTTCTATTACAGGGATTGAAAACTGTGGCATTCTTCTCCATTCCTTCTCTTATCTTGTGACACAGTCTAGGTTGTGTTTTTTTATGCTGATTTATCTGTTTAAAGCTTGTCATAGGGTGATAGAAAATATTTGCATTTTCTGGTGCAGAACAGAAATCCGGTGGCTCCGCCTAGACTACTATTCACTACGTGTTTGCCTATGGTTTTGTGCATCATTACCTCCCATGTCCCTGAGGCCCATGAGGCAGTGTCTCCTTCTGGAGATTCAATGAGTGGACTGTTGGGTGGATGAGGAATTGGTTGAATGGTCACACCCAGAGGATAGTGGTCAACGGCTCAATGTCCTGATGGAGACAAGTGACAAGTTGTGTCCCTGAGGGGTCTATATTGGGACCAGTACTCGTTAATATCTTCATCAATGCCACAGACGGTGGGATCAAGTGCACCCTCAACAAGCAGATGACACCAAGCTGAGTGGTGTGGTTGACACGCCTGAGGGACGGGATGCCATCCAGAGGGACCTGGACAAGCACAAGGAATGGGCCTATGTGAACCTCATGAGATTCACCAAGGCCACGTGCAGGGTCCTGCACCTGGGTCAGGGCAATCCCCGGTATCAATCCAGGCTGGGGGATGAAGGGATGGAGAGCAGTCCTGCCAAGAAGGACTTGGGGGTCCAGGTGGATGAAAAGCTGGACAGGAGCTGGCAATGTGCGCTTGCAGCCCAGAAGCCACCCGTGTCCTGGGCTGCACCCAAAGCCACGTGGCCAGCAGGGTGAGGGAGGGGATTCTGCCCCTCTGCCCCGCTCTGGGGAGACCCCCCTGCAGTGCTGCGTCCAGCTCTGGAGCCCTCAGCACAGGAGAGACATGGACCTGTTGGAGAGGGGCCAGAGGAGGCCCCAGCAATGCTCCGAGGGCTGGAACAGCTCTGCTGGGAGGCCAGGCTGGGAGAGCTGGGGTTGTTCAGCCTGGAGGAGAGAAGGTTCTGGGGAGACCTTACTGCAGCCTTTCAGAACCTAAAGGGGGCTTCTAAGAAAGATGGGGACAGATTCTTTAGCAAGGACATGTTGCGATAAGACAAGGGGTAATGGTTTTAAACTAAAAGAGGGTGGATTTCGACTACATCTAAGGAAGACATTTTTGACACTGAGGATGGTGAAACACTGGAAGAAGTTGCCCAGAGAAGTGGTAGATGTGCCATTATTCCAGGTCAGGTTGGACGGGGCTCTGAGCAACCCGATCTACTTGAAGATGTCACTGAAGGGGGGTTGGGCTAGATGACCTTAAAAGGTCCCTTCCGATCCAAATGTTCTATGATTCTATGAGTCTGTAAGATAACTTACCACAGCATTCCTGAATTTTAGCATAGAAAGACCATCTAATTTCTAATTACAACTTTCACGATTAAAGTTATATGTCTCTGTGATTGTTTTTTTATTTTCATTATTGCATTAATACATGACAAGAGGACAGCATACTTCACTTCTAGAAGCTTTAAGTGAAAAAAACTGCAGCTTAGAGTCAGGCTGAAGACTGAATTTCATTAGTTATGGTATAAATTCATAATATCTTGGATAGTTAACAGTCTAAATGGACAGGGCAGACCAAGAATAGGAGAAAAGCTATCACAGAGAGGTGAACTGTGTTGTTCCAAGTGATGTATAAGGTTAGTTGTTGAACCATAAATAGAACTCAGGTTCAGACCTACTTGGAGAAGTAGGGATGACAGAGCCTATAACCCCTTCTTCTCCCTGCCTCCTTTAGGACTGTTCAGCTTAATATACCATAGCAGCTTCCCAGCTTCCCCTCATCCAAAATTCAGATTGAAACCAAGGTCTCAAACACCCCAGATCAGTGTCCCGTTATGCATTACTCCCAGTGTCACAGCCCACATCAGTATCATCTTGTGAGAAAACTACGCAGAAAGGAGATAAATCACAGAGTTGCAAGTCTGTGAAACCAGCTGGATTTACAGACTAAATATTTATTGTTCCATTTCCATAACACTCAGCCTGCATGGGAGCCTCATGAATATATCAGGAATTATACTTGGGTCGGGGCATTGTATTAAGACATTTGGGCTGCTCTCCAGTACCTGAGCTAGCTTGAGAAAACTGCACAGCACTGACACTGTGCTGCATGCGTATGCTAAATAACAACACTGAGATATGCTGGAAATTAAGAGTGACAGAATAATTTAGTAGCAATGTGGGATGCGATTAACTGTAATGAGATGACACTGACCAAAATGAAATTCTCAATTGAATGATTTCCTAACAACAGCAAGGCTATTGGAATGTAGGACAAACCCTCCACATGAAATGCTTTACTTTTTGAGTTATTTATCTCATTTCAATCACCTGAATGAAAGTTGGGGCAAGACCAGAGATTGCAAAAGGAGAGTTTTCTGGTGTGTGCATGGCTGCTAAGCACAGTGGGGAGACTGAATGTCTTAAATAATTGTTTTAATAAATAACCAGCATGTCTTTAAAAACATGGTGCCTTCTTATTACCCAGCCATACCATTCATAAAATGCAGTGGCACCAGCCAGTCTAGGGAGACTCACAGGAGGTAAGAACAAACAAACAAAAGCAGCAGCAAACAGAAACTGCTCACATAGACAGAACCCAGGAATTGCAAACAAGTTTTATTTTCAAAAATGGATTTTCAGTAATAATGGACACAAGGTAAAGGGAGGGAATGGGGTGATACCGCTTGAAAAAATGACAAAATTCCTAGAACAGTGATGAAGGGTGTCCAATGGCTCTTATGGATGACAGTATGAGATTTCAAAGACTGTGGGTTTTTTTTCCCAAACTGAAAGCAAATGAAGGAAACAAACTCCAACATCTACATGTAACTTTGGAAATGTTAGAGATTCTCCATTAATTGACAGGATGGGCTGTGGGATGTCTGACCCTACATGGCTGG
This sequence comes from Phaethon lepturus, assembly GCF_000687285.1. NCBI lineage: Eukaryota > Metazoa > Chordata > Aves > Phaethontiformes > Phaethontidae > Phaethon > Phaethon lepturus. The sequence goes on along the minus strand of NW_010543994.1, from coordinate 7,443 downwards.
AGAGGCTGCTGAGAGAAAGATTTCACCCTGGAGAAATACATCTTAATAGTAAGGACATCAAAACTGTCTGGGGAAAAGCTCCAAACAATGCCAATCATCGGTTCAGAACAAATATAGTCAAACAAAAGGTCGGAGAGAAAGTGGTAAGTAGAAGCAGACTGACCAAGAGGACAGATGCCCAGTTGATGTGTAACGGAAAGGCAGAAGGAAAGTGTCCAGACAGAGGACGACCGTGGGAGGGAATGGCTGGCCCGGACAAAGCAAGCGAAATATGTGGCCGTTCTCGATGAAAAGCTTACGGGGAAGAGAAGAGTGGTGTCAGGGTGTGACGGAGTGCTTGCTACTGTGAGGTGAGGTGGATGGTGAGTCTGACCCACATAATGATGAGATGGATGGCGAGTCTGACCCCCATAAGATAGTAGGAATGAGAGAAACATCACAGATGGAAATACAGCAATATTCGTTTGGAGAAATCTGACTAGGTGTTAACGACCTGCTGAAAAGCTTTCTGAGAAAACAGGTAAATCTGAAAACAGAAACAGCTAGAAAACCTACCTTCTTTTTTTCCTTTTTCTTTTAAAGAGAAATGGAGCAATGAAAGCTGGTTCACAGTGTCTGCAGGGCAACAACTGAAATATGTCTATTTAGCTGCTTCTGATGCAAAGAGGCTGATCTGGTCTACTGTGAAATCTTAATGATCGTTAAAGGTTGCTGAATTTGGACTAACAATGCTAGACCAAAAACTTTTATCTGGAAAACTAGGAAAGAAATGGAAGAGTAAGTTTGAAAAAGTAAGAGAATCCAGGAGGAGGTGCTTCTGTTTTAGCACACAAGATGATTGAAAAATTAGTTACAAGTAAATAAAATATCTGATCCCGGTGTTTGATGTACTTTCCTCACATAGAAAAATATTTAGAGGGGCATCTGAAACATCACCTACATTTTCTGTTTATTAAATTGAAAAAGCAAACCATTTCTACTGTCAAGTAGAAAGTGCAGAAAGAGAGAAAGAACAAAGAATGATGAAAGTATTTACTGATGAAACAGGCTCAGCTTAAACCTAAAAATGTCAGTACTCTCTGTTAATTAAATCCTTAGTAGTAATTTGTTTTTAAAGACAATATTAATTAGAGAACCCTCCTAAGAGAAGACACGGAGTTGTATCTCAAATAATAGAGGTTTTCATTGTACAGCTGATTCTCAGATCTCACTGACACAACGAACCCAAGGCAAAACATTTTTAAAAACAACCTTACATCCCAGATCTTATTCAAAACAGGGACGCAGTGTGGATTTACATATACAGAATTGGAGGAGTGGGAAGATGAGAAAGGCGGAGAAAGAAAGCACCGCATAATTTCACCGTGCCTGTCAACCCGGCTTTTCAGGACTACTATCGCCGACATACGGCCAGGATTATTCAGCTTCTGCAGACAACCTGCTGCTGCAGGCTCCCGTCTACGTGACCTGTATTTACAGCTCCTGCTCCTCTTTTCCTTTTTTCCTTTTTCTGCTTTATCTAACCTTGCGTGAGCAGTTGCAACCTGTAGTTTTCTCAAAGAGAAGATCATTCCTACTAAAGGACAATAATATCTGCTGCCTCATATTTTTTCCTACACGGGCATTTTTGGCTCCCAGTAGCTTCCTGTATGAGTAGACACAATCGTGCGCGTGTGAGCTTTATGTATTTTCTTATATATGGCCTTTATATCTGACATCTTGAGCTGAGTAGGTGTTGTAGGTAAGAGTTTGTGCAATGTCTGTCTTTTATGAGTAGTTTACAAACATCCTGGGTATTTTGGTTTGTCTACTACTGAGAGGACACCCTTACTACAAAACTCTCTGGAAATTGCTTTTGGGTCAAGCAGTCTTATTTGTCCAGAAGATTCCATGTAGTAACACAATATTTCCTATTTGCTTATGTTGGTCACTTCCATATAATTTTTTTTTAACCTGTTTTTCTACTACAGCGTTAAGACTGATTTTCGAGAGGATTTGGTATTCTTTCTCCTTTTTTTCCTTAAATTTTCCAGGATATAGGAAACAATGTCCTCTGATACTATTGATGTGTACCATCCGTGGAGTCTTTCTTGTCACCCTCAATATATTTCTTGTTCTTGTTGCTATTTGTTTTCATCCTTGGTAATTCCTGTAAAACTGACATTTAGTCCATTGCAGGAAGCACTGTCCACCCTTAGCTTGGTGCCTCCAATTAAAATTAGTTAAAAGTAGGTTACCCAGATTCAATTCATGCACAAAATCTTCTGGCGCCCAGGTATACTTCCCTTTATTTAGACTCCAAAGGTCATTTAACATAACTAGCTGGGATGAAATGACTCTTGATCCTCCTTTGCATCTCCGGAAAGGTGTTTGTTTAAATTATTTTTTAATTAACAATGGAAGACACCTTAATGTACAGAAAATTGTATGCTCCTCCTGAAAACGCACAGCTAGATGTTTAGCTCTAGATCTTCCAAGATATTTAGACTTATACCTACCGAAGATAATTTGAATTTTTAGCTTAACCAACATTTAAAATCTTCAATTTTCTTCAGACGAATGGAGATGCCTAAATGAGATATACGTACCCAAGAATCTTCTGAGAATTTGGAGTTTAAACTCTGTTTCTCACTTATCCGTCTATGAAATGGGCATAACGTTACATTATTATAGTACACCTAGTTGCAAAAAAGTTTATGAGGTGCCCAGGTACAGCATATCTCGAGATTCAATAAATAAATAGCATAGCAGTGAAACTCATTCAGAGTCTATAGATAAGCTTCAGCTGAAGTTAGTAAGGATTAAATCTATAAACTGTTTTTATCTCCAATGAATGACTTTGTTCCCCTACAAAAGCGCTAAACTTGTTTATTGTCACTAACCCACAATTTCCTAATCAAGTGATACATGTTATCTACCACCTCATTTGTACACAATTCTTGCACTTTTCCGACTACCTCCTTTACACATAAAAAGGCCTTTACCTGGTGCACAGAATAAGCACTAGCAATTTTTAAAGGACCTTTTTTTTCACTTTGAAATTTTTGGCAGTTTTTGGAGAATTTACCTTAACAGAAAGCTAGATAATGAAAAGTCACTGGTGGGGGAAGAAAAAGAAGAAAGACAAGATCTGAGCTGGAGATGGATCAGACCTCAGATTTTATGTTTAATTTTTATTTTTTTTCACAAATCTTAGATATTATACAATACTTATTTTGATGTTAAATCAGTCTTAATAAAGACATTATATAACCTTCAAAAGGAGGGCCTATAATGATTTCACTGGCAGACCTCTAAGATGACAAAGCAGAAGGGTGTCACTGAAATATATTTTTGCTTAGGTGGAAGGTAAGATGGTAACAACTGGTTTCCAGCAGCCCCTTTAATTTACATGTTTGTTTACTACATTTTAAACTTTCTGGTGTTTCATAGGTCTAATTTCACTCTTGCCTCCATCAGCTTTGTGCTCTGCTTGTAATTTGAAATTCCAGTATTCTGTTTTTCTATTTCCTTCCTTGGTTACCAATAAAATCTCCATCTGTGTTAAAAAATTAATATTGATGTGCAGATTGAGTATAAAAAGGTACCTAGGCCAGCTTCACACAAGTCCTGGTGATTTCATTAAATCTTTTTAATAGCCACTGTCAGTCGGAACTCTGTGTTCTCAGAGAAAATGACTTGCTCGATTTCTTCCAAATCATTATTTGATTTTTAAAGCAAAACACCCCAAGCTAAAATAATAGACAATTAGTTTGCCCACAGTTAAATTAAGATTTGTCAGCTGAGATACTTTATGGGACATGCAGTAGATGGAGCATGTTTTACTTTAAAACAAGAAATTCCACTTTATAGGTTAGTTTTACTGATCATCCTATTACAAGCAGCTTCTATATTACCTGGTTCAGTTATTGCTTTAACAGTTTTATCTCAGAGTGGGAAAAGGATTATACTGGTGCAAGGACTTTTATAGCTCTTTCTTTTAGATTATTAGGAATATTAACGGAACTGTGATTACAGCAATCAAACATTACAAACACAGTAGCTAGGCCAGCATAAAATGTAATCTGGAAAACTCTCATGATTTATTCAGGGCGCTTCCCATGATCTGTGCGGTTGATAAGGAGATAAATTCACATTGCTTCCTCTCCATTTCAAATTGGGAAATATATGTAATAGATTCCAGTAGAGAAGTGAGTAAGTAGTATGTCAGGCTGCAGGTCAGGTAGCAAATTCATAAAATTTCCTCAGAAGTTTTCAGGATAACACAAACGCACAAATGCATTCTTTTCCTCGCTACTAATGGGGAAGGTCTCTCTCGCCTAGGACTGTATACACAAATTATCATCAGGTGAAGTAGGGTGAGGATTTATAAGTACATCAGCTGCTCTGTGAGCAGAAGTTCTCTGAAAGCACACTTTTACCCTGCAATAAGCCGGCATGGCTTGCCCTTCAGACAAAATGAGAGGTTGCTTAGGGTCGTTATCATGAAGCCCCTTGGTTTTCTTCATGGCAGTTTGTATGGGTTGCTACATGCCAGTTTACTAATTAGAAACAATAAGGCTTTGGGGTTTTTTTTCCACTTCTTTCTACTGTTTTTATTTCAGGCAACTCCTTTCACTGTGATAAAGCCACTTTGGTGAATACATCTCTCTTCTTTTTAACTGACTCATCGTAGGCTTAACACCAACCCTATGTTTAAGGTTTTGCTAAGTGTTGTGCTGAACTGGCTGCTAAAAATAAGAATCATGTCACCTAATTTTATTTATTTACAGGTTAGGCATCCTGTTTAAACTAGTCACCAAGGATCCTTGTATCATCTGTAGACAGGTGAGGTCCCATAACAGGTCATACCAAAAGTGCATCCACTTTGGCATCTTCGCTCTACCAGTGCTTACAGCAGGGTAGTATGAATAGAGGGAGCTTGTAGCAACATTTCTCCAGAATATTCTCGCACTTTCCAACCCTTTCTGGCTCAGTGGCTAGTGTTTTTGTATTTATATTCCACATGGGGTTTTCTTCCAGGAACATGTCCAGTATGTCCTTGAACCCATGTCAACTTTTAACATCCCAAATGTCACATGGGGCAGAGTTCCTGTGTGTAACCACGGCCCATGTGAAGAATCAAAATCTCCATGTTATAGAAGTCAAAGGTTCATTAAGGCATCTCTTTTCCTGGCCTGATATGCTTAGCTCTTCCATCCATGGAGGCCACTCCATACCTCCATCCGACATCTGCATTGGCCTCCTCTGAACTTTCCCCAATTCTTTTGCATCTGTTTTGAGACAGGAAACAAAACTATAAACAGGATAGAGATGACCAGTGGATTCATACAGTGAATAACTGAATCACCTGTCTGTCAAGACGTTATCTCAGTTGCTTTGTTTCAAAAGCATGTGATACAATCAGGCTCTGATTATCTTCTGACAGCACACACTATTGTTATAGAAATAATAATAATAAAATACAACATGGTTCTGATGATACAAACCTCAAAAAGGGTGCTCTGGTACTGAAACACGTAATTACTGAGATATGTAAACATCTATAAAATTATTATTGTGAAAGGTGCAAGCATTTTAATTAACATGTATTGCAAGTGGTTGGGCCATGTTTATGAACACTACTTTCATCAGTTTCAAAGGATTATTTTAAAGGGATTTTTTCTACTGAAGGGCTTATTTTTGTTTTCTCTTCCTAGGTATGCAAGGGGCAGGTGAATCTGTGGCAGGACTGCAAAGGATTTTTGCAGTCACCTCTCCAGGACAGAACCTGGTTATTCCTGAGGGCCCTCTATGGCACTGTAATCCAAACCACAACTGTCAATACATCACTGATAACGTGTAGAATCCAAGGGTAAGCCTGAAGGTTTCGTAGCTTGAAGAGCACAATAAATTGGCACTGTGTACGTGCATGAGTGCACCTGTCTTCTCTGGGAAATGTCTCTGCAAGATTTGATTGTGAATTGGGGTGATAATAGGAAGGATAGAGCTGACACACACAAAACCTACCAGTTCATTCATGAGTGTTCAACAGTGCTCTGAAGTTAAAGCAAAATGCTTAGTCTGTTCAGAAATACTAACATCATCGAGCTATGAAAACCTGAAGCATAAGAATACTGCAAAATAGGGCAGCTATAGTAAAACTGTAAGTGGAATATCAGAAAGGAGAAAGTTGGAAGCATTGAAATCTTTATATGTTCCTGACTAAGAATGTTTGCATCATTTTTGAGGACTGGGCAAGAAGAAATGTATTTGCTGCATTTTACCCAGGAAAAATATGACGCTTTTGAAACAATGAAGAATCTGTTACTGACACATCAAAAATCTCATTTAGACATGATTTAAAATTATAGAAAATTTGAAAAGTGTCCCTCTTTCAGCTCTGACAGTCACAACTACAAGCGCTCTCCAAGAATATATTACAGGTACATTTATACACGTACATCTCTCCATAACAGAGAGCTTTTCTTTTACATAGGTTAGTTACTGAAGTAACTTACTAAGCACAGTTTGCAATCTGTGTGCCGTACCTCAGCAGTGGCAGGGTTGTTGAAAAGTTTCAAGGGTTAATTCCAGTAGAATACATGCTTGGAGAGAATATTTATTGTGCACTTGCCAGTGTTTTATTGTCTGGTGTTGTTGGAAAAGAACTTATGGCTTAGGCAGCCAAGGGAGCTTCTTCATTGCCTAAGGAAAAAAAAAAAAGGCTTATAATTTACAACAAATATCATAATGAGTGTTCCACATTTTGTCACTGCATTATACACCAGGGAGCATTCTGCTCCAAGCTATCACATCTGTCTCCCATGTTGGCTGTCCTTAGCAGGCTGAATTCATTTGCAAGAGCTTGTTCTTTCCACACAGAGATTTCCAAGTCTTTCTTCAGGAACTTGATGCAACCCATCGTGATATTTTTCTACATGATAATGTGAGATGATTGAGAAAGGAGGGAGAGCTAAAATGTTCCTCTGAGTGGGAGTACACCCTGAATGCTTACTATCCAAACAACAACATCCATTCACAATAAAATCTCTTCACAGATATCAAAGAACTAATGTGAAACACCAATTTTTAGAGATGCTTTTGAACTGAATTATGCTAATTTTACAGTTAAAGAAGAACATGTCCAAGTTTTATGAAGTTCATGAGTTCTTGTGAAGTTAGGCATTTCTTAGTAAGAAGAAGAGAATGACGTATTTTTCCCAGTGTGGCTCCTCTCTCTTTCCAAGAGAATAATTTGAAATCTTCTAAGATGTCCTCTAAGAATCTGAATTTAAATGTGCAGACTTATTTTATCTATTTAATGGATTTAAGTTAATTTCAGAAATTGGTAATAATTATTTTCCAGCTAAAGTGGGAAGTGAGTGTTAGTACTTAAGTATTAAAAATGAATGACTGAGAAAAAGCATCTAAAAAATATTAGGAATAACCAATTTACAAGTA
>NW_010543993.1:24879-32331 GCF_000687285.1 Phaethon lepturus | reverse complement strand
GTTGCCGGCTGGGGCTAAACCACGACAGTAATAATGTATCTCTGCAAGAATACAACTGAACGTATTGAATGAATGCATTTCTTCAGTTGAGTGGCAGTCTTTGATCATTGAAATAACCACCTCATACAGGATTGTGGGGAAAAAAAGCAAATTTTCAGTAACATTTTAACAAATACAATTCTCTATTGACTGTGTGAAATGTCAAATTAAAATGTGGTCCCAATTTGGCCCACACTGTATGCTTTAGTGGACTGTATAATAACTATTTTATTATAGTAGTTTTGTTTTCTAAAATGTGAGTCCACATGGGAACTGCCTCCAATTACCAGAACTTTCTAATCCAATCCTTACTCACAATTTATCTTTAATTTAGCCAGTATAAATAGTTATGTAATTATTACCAGAACTGAATCTGATACATCAAGCATCCTTCTCTTTATGACAAACAGCATAAAGGAAAGATATAGAAAAATAATCAGAGGAAAATGGTAGAAGGAAGATGACAGAAGACTAAGCAAGAAGCTCTGGCATTCTTCAGCTGTACTACACTTCATCAATTGTTCAATTTTAGAAGACCAATTTACACTTAATCCAGAAGGATCAGAAAGTATTCCAGAAAGTACATACATAGAGCACTACTGTAAAAATATTTTCCTTATATGGCAGGAAGCAATTAATCACTGTGACAAACAAGTGTGAAGGGTTTTGGCCAAGGAGACAGTAAACCTTGAATGTCATGCACAGTGACATGGCATTTTTAATATCTTCAGAAGGAAGATTTTTTTTAAGACCTTACTGGAAATAAACAGGGATATATTTTTTTTTCTATGCGACAAATGAAAGCCCAGTTCTTATACTTTTCCATTCCTGAAACCAAGCATGACTTGTTGGCTTCAGTCTGAATACAGTTGGGTTTAGTCCATATTTACACAAACTTGTTATTCTTACAGTGGAGCAGGAAAGAGTTTTTCTTGTCCTGCCATTTTCTTTAAAGGCTTTTTTAATGAATAAAAATTAAATCAAGTCCTTTCAAAGTGAAAAGGGCAATCCTCCAAAGCCAGAATACCTAGTAGCCCATGAAGTGCTTAAAATGAGGGATTTAGATACTATTCGCTGTTCATGGGAATTTCAGGATTAGGTTTTAAGAGGAGAGTACTCTTACTCCTTGTTTTCTGACTTGTAAGCCTTTCTTTTGGCCGCACACTTCTACCTCTTCCCTTTAGTCAGCTTGGCACTTATCTGAACCACTGATTAGCCAAACTGGCTCAAAAAATGGAAAATTAGAGTACTAAACTAGTGAAGCAAGAAGAGCAGAAATGAGTGGGGTTGTTTTCACCAAGTTTACTGGCTTACCAAGTACCAAGGGCTGACACAAGGGAGAGGGAAAGCACCATATAGCTGAGACCCAGGAACTGAGGAGGAATTAGAGGGTGGTTCATTTTGGCAGCACTGAGCTATGAAATTGAGTCAGCTGCTTTGTGAAACTTCACTGTCACTGCTACCAGAAATGTTCATGAGGAGCAGGCAGCCGCATATTTTGTGGCAGATTAAGCTCTCTCTACAAATACTCTGAAACTCCTAGGTGTTTGGGACAGTATAGTACAACATGGTTTGACAATCAGGTCATATGATCACAGTATGCGATATAAGTTTATGTCACAACTATGCACAATTTATCACATAAATATAGTTTCTACATCTATTTCACATATCTAAATATCACAACTTGCACTTGTATTTTTGTTGATGTTATCCTCACTGAGACATAAAAGTAAAATAAAACCTTCCTCACTGATCCCTCTCCTTTACATTCTGCAACAGGAAAGAAAAATAAATAGCAATTCACTGAAGTCCTTACTTAGGCAAATTATTTGCATTCCAAGAATCTTATTTAAACTGTTCTAATCACATAATAGAGAACAAAGTCATTTTTTGCAAGTGGCCTGAAATTCTATTTCTTCAGTAGTGAAGACGTGAGATCCAATGATTGTTCAAGTATGAGTCAGAATCCTGAAAAGCAACATGTAGGCATCGTTCTGTTCCTTTCATCACTTAGGTAAACAAAAAGATCAAAGAAACAGTCTGCTCTTGCAGTACTACTGCAATCATGCAAAACATTTAAGAAATTCACTCAGCCTACAAATTCTGAAAGTTTTCTATTAATAAAGTCATAGTTTATTATTTCTTTTCCCCCATGCTTCTGAGTTTCCATTGTACACAAGCCAAAAAATCTTTAATAATGTCAAATAACTGTATTCACCGTATTGAACCTTAAATGTTTTGAATTTTCTGGCTGTAATAAAGATATTAATGAAATGTTAATGTATGGACAATGAGGACAGAGCATGTGTAATTAAAAAAGTAATTACTAGAATAATACATCTATACAATATTTATCATAAGAAACATTTTGGGAGAACAAGGAGCCCAAATATATTTCAGAAAAGTTAAATGTCAAGGAACAAAGAGACTATAGTGCAAAGTTATGGCCAAAAATACTGTATTTTTAACCAGCAAGATTTTTGAGGAGCATTAGCTTTTTCAACAAAAAAACCCCAAGAAACCACACCCTGTTTTTTTCCCCCAAACAAGAGACAATACATGCATTTAAATGACGCTTTAAGAATAGCAAATATGGTCTTTATTTTTTTAAACACTGCAAACTGAAAAATGTATCTGACACCCCCCCCCCGAATATATTGGTCAGATAATGATTTCCTGCAGCATGATAAATAAGGAATCCAGCAATAGACTTCAGCTTAGATCATCTTTTGAGAGAATAAAAACTACCACAAAACCAGCTTTAGAATAAGATTGATTTGGTTGAATTCTCTTGCATTTTTGACACTATCTTCAACAGCAACTTTACCCAAATAATTCTTCTATTCCTTTCTTTCCTGCAGCATGGCTGTGAAAAAGCTTGAGTGAAAGTTACAGTAAAACCCCTGTAACAAGATAAATAATCACCCACTGTTGACACATTGTTTTTCAAGATCTCTACTAAACTAACAAATTGGACAGTGACATATGACCTTAGTTGTTTATGTCCGAAGAGAGACTGTAGATACAAAAGTGAGAATGTCTAAAATAGCCATTAAATATTTACAACAGGCCATTTTAATTTCCTAACTTGTGACAGTCTCTCCAAAACATATTTACTTTACTGGTTTCTTAATTAGAGGTAGGTATTTTGTAGGCCTTGTTAATATACTGTGCACACTGTAATGCAGGATAACCATGCACAGAGCTCCAAGAACAGCAGCACATATAAATTATTTGGGCATTTTTTTTTTCCATGTGGGTTAACATGTCTTTGATTTTTATTATTCCATTATTTTGTGAAGAATGCATAACAAGGGAAGGGGCATTAGGTTGAGTAATTTGAAAGTCTTTTGCATCTTACAACCAAAAGCTCAGAGTCTAGCAATGTCTTCATATGCAGCCCTTTTACCCCGTTTTAAAGTTTTTGCAAATCATGCAGTCAGTTCTGACTGATAGCCAGCATAAATTCTCTTCTCCACTTTCAAACTTAAAAAAGTGTTTCATGATCATGTGGCAGTATCATTAAAAATTACAGTTTATACACCTTGAAAATCAAGAGAGTCTGAACTATAAAAAGTAAACTGCCCTTATAGCTTCATCATCTTATATATTTCAGGACAATGCCAGTTAGTGAAAAAAGTAAGTTTAAGGTTTCTGTAAAACACTTATTACATCTTTCTTGCACTAGTGAACACCTAGAATACACAGGTTTCCAAGATGTTTTCCTTTCCTCCTCTCCCATTTATGACATTCAATGAAATCACATTATTTTGGCAGTTAAAAGGGGTTTTGTTTTGTTTTGTTTTGTTTTTGCCTTCAGCTTCATGTTCTGAACTCAAGCACTATAATGCATAGTGGAAATCATCAATTAAAACAGCAACAGCAATGGAATATATCGCAAGTAGGAACAGCTATGTCATTTAAAAAGGAAATGTTTTTGTAAACACTGTCACACTGCAGTGCTGTGTTAGGTGACTCGTAAGACTTGCATTAGCATGCTGAATATATATTTATCAGAATATGCTCAAATGATCCAAACATCGCCACAGGTTCAACTCAATTAAAATATACCAGAAGTAGCCCAGTGGCACACACTCTTGAATTTTGCAATCACAATATATCTGTAAAGCATGAGTAAACTTCAGTTTTGTTTTTATACAAAACTTAAAACCCCATTTCCCCCCAGTATCCCATAACAAAACAAACCAAAACAAACCCCAAACCTTCATTAGACACCTTTTTTTTTTCTTCTACAGTTCTATTTATATCACTAAGTCCAAGGTAGTCAATGTATTCCCAGGTTAAAAGAAGGGATATTATCACGCACTGCAGAGTCAATGGTGGAAACAGAAGATTTGTTATGTTTATAAGCAAGATCAGGACCAATTTTATAATGACATATATAACAAGAATAACTGTTCTGATCATGTATTTAGAATGTCAGTATCACTTTTTATAACCTACAACTACCTACTTTAGCTTTATTAAATAAAATTATTTAACTCCTTAAAATTGTTAACACTAGCGACTGTTGTTAGATCTAGGGTTTCTGTAATTTCTGGAATAATGTTTAACTGATCTGATGTTCTGTATTTTCTCATGATCTTTTTAGGGAAATAGCATATTTCCATTAGTACTTATGTTCAGTAGTTTGAAATGTGTCTAAATTCACTTTTCTAATAAAGGCTATTAGAAAGATAAAATTAACTGAAGTTGAATCTGCCAAATACAAATTCATATTTAAGAGCTTATGTTCCAATCCTAGATATAATGGCATAAATTCTTCCAACAAAAACGGTTTCTACATCTATATAAAGCCCTGACAAGATTTAAGTGTTGTTTTGATTGTGAATGTCCTCTGCATGTCTCCAATTTACTTTTACTCAGGAATGTACAAATGATTTTATACAGCACAATGCTAGCGCCACTTTGTACTATAATAAACTTTTTTTGCTTTTAAAATAAAAACAACAAATCCCTATTCATAAATAAATGACAAAATTTACATTCTTCTCTTAAAAAAGTAAATAAAATAACATTATTTAAAATGTGAATTAGCTGTAAGGCATACAATACAATTACATAGATACATATAAACACAGCACATTCAGTTTGCCAAAAATTAATGATTACAAAGCCAATATGGACGCTGCCATATATATAGATAGATGTATGTGCAATGATTATAGCATTCATAATTGCACTATACCTACAATCAGTTTTCATTTCTAAGGTGTTTTATGAGGGAATAAAAAATAGCAACTGTTCTTATTGTTTTGGAGTTGGGAGGGTTAAGGATTGAAAACATCTCATTAGTATTTATTGTTAACTTTGTTACTCAACTAATAAGTCATTCTTTTTCCACCTCTCCTCCACTGCTGAGGGGCAGCAATTTCTGTGCTAAATGCACTCTAGTGCTACTTGGCATTGTAGATAATCAATCCAATTACATCTGACCTCTTGAGTTCTCTGTAGCTTGCTGGCAATCATGCACCTGGTTAAAAAAACACCTTTCAACCTAAGCTGCTCATCGATGTGTGCTACATTTTTGTTGTTAAAAATTTGCACATTTAAATTTCAAGAGTGATTTTCTCACAATTTCATTTACATTAATAAATCTTTCTAAAGAACGTCAAGAGAGGCTATTTTGCATGAAGCCTATCAAATGTCTGTGAATCGCTTAAGAGGCAACCAAGAGAAGTTCCTGAATGTGATCACTCATCAATAATTTCATGCTGTACAAAGGTGCTTTGATATTATTACAGAAAGCATTGTATGCAATCTCATGCCATCTCTGACATAAGGAGAGAGTTAAACTGTCTTCTGTACATGTATACCTAGTAGCATATTCACTCACACTGTTGTTTTTGGCATTAGAAAATGCATCACTTTCTAAAAAAGGGAACATATGAGCTGAAACTATGTTTATTTATCATTTGGCAGTTGACTCAATCAGGTCAGTTCCCAATCCATCAGTTTGGCATTTCAATTGATATCTTCTGTTTCAAAAGTATTGGTTTTATAAAAAGCCAGATTTGGCAAGATTTTATACAACAAAAATATTTTTTCTACTGTGGAAAAACACACTTTAAAAAAGCTCTAACTTAAGAAAAAATGCACACAAGTGGAATAAAAGAAAACACCACTGTTTCAGGCTGTAGCCACTGAGGAAAATGTAGTGTCCATGACATTTCTGTTTGGCATTTGTGAATAAAGAGAAAATAATGGCACATGGCAATTAAAAAGAGATTCTATGATATTTCATGAACATCCCAGGTTTGTGTCTTTATTTATTTCATTACTGTCTTCTATGCCTCTTTCTGAACTGTGAAAGTACGGTTAAATTCTGAATTCATGCACAACTATTTCTGTTTTGCAATCCCAATATTCTAGCCTCAGAAGTGAAGACAGAATGAAAACACCCATGTGAAGAATTTAAAAATCACACTATCAATACTTTTTATCCTTCAGAGAAAGTACATTCTGTAAAATTTGAATGACTGATAACTTCAGTTCTGATGTTAGCATTTTTCCCAACCAAATCACTCAACAGAAAATATTGCATTCTGAGGAATGCAACTGGGAAAACAGCCATTGTACCTTTAAAAACATAAGGGGAGGAGGAAGAAGGGAGAGAGAAAGGGTCAGGGAAAGACGAAACTCACTTGATTTTGCTTCAATAGCAAAAAACTGTTATCCTTTGTGAGTGTACGACTGAGAATTTAAAACACATTGAGTCACAAGGTTTTGCCTAAAAAATAAGAAAATGTACTGTGAATGTACTTCAGCATCTTCTTTTTTTCCTCCATATAGTTTAAATACAATCATAACATTAACTAAAAACTGTGTGGTCATTCACAGAGTCCAGGCCGGCAATAAATTAGTATTATGCAATTTGTTTTCACAGATAATACAGTCCCTCTTGTGTATCTTTAGTGATGCAGAGGTGGTCTTGGAGGGCCTCCTAGGCTCAGTTAGACCAGGTTGTACTCCTTCAGGTTTAACTGTAGGATTGTGTCCTTGACAGCAGCAAAGACAAAGCGTATATTCTCTGTGTCTGTAGCACATGTGAAGTGAGAGTAGATAATTTTGTCACTGTCTGGATTCAGGTCTACAAACATCTTCAAGATGAACTCTCGTGCCGCTTGTGCATCCCGTTGTGGTCCTGATAATTAAGAAGAGAAAGTCAGTTTTTCCTAAAGTCAATTCAATATCTGAGGTTCTTTAGGAGCACCTTAGGAGCAGAAAACAGAAGAAAGACTCAGTCTGTGATCCTCGTATAAAAGAAGAAGGGAACATTTTTACTAATAAAAACTACCATATACTATTTTTTTCCCAGTAGGAACCATTAAAAAATAAAAATGGAAGGAAATCCTAGAAGTTGATTATGCAAGAGCTGTTCGTTTCCTG
>NW_010543993.1:13455-24840 GCF_000687285.1 Phaethon lepturus | reverse complement strand
GCTGACTATCCTCTTTCTTCCATAAGATGTTTAAAATGGAGAGATGAAATTTATGATTTATAACCACACAAAATGAACAACAGAAGAAATAGTTGCTTTATACTAATAAATATTTTTAAAAATTAATAGACTTGGCCCATTTTCAGTCTATATCTACTATATTTAAACTATACTTAAGTACGTTCTTTTAAAACGTAGCATAATCAAGTTACATCCTAAACTGGTCTGACACTGTCTCTAACAATTTCATTTACTCTAGTGATAATAAAATATACATGCTTGCTAGCTGAAGCTGTTCAATTGCAAAAAGTTAATGTTTTAACAAACCAATTAACTAAATTACGTATAACAATCCTATTAAATCTAAATTACATCTGTAATTCTCAGAAGAACACAAAGTCTATGTCACCAAACTGCATGTTCTGCTTTACACAAGACAGAAGGCAAAATAATGACTTCCGATCTAGAACAGTAAGGATTCATTCACGTTTACAGCCAAAAGAGCAGTGCAGAAGCAGGAACATTAGCCACAAGCTATTGTTTTCCTATACTGCAATTCTGTTCCAGTGCAATTTTCATAGGCCATTATTCCCTTGCTCTCCTGTTTCTGCAACATAGGTTTCTATAGAACATGTATGTTTGCGGTGCCTCCTCCTCCTATCTCCTCATAAGTCCTTGTCTTGTTACATGACAATATGAATACCAGTGCTCAGCTGTTATATAGTTCTGTCCTTCAGTGGTTATGAAATCTGTACTTAGGGGGTTAGCGTGTGCCCGCATAACTTTCAATAACTGCACAATAAAACTTACTTTTAATACTTAAATACAATTGCAAACATTTCTAATCTGGATAACGGCAAAAATTAGGTACCAAAGGAAGCACAGAAAAGAAATCATATGCTTTCTGATATGTATTGGTTGCAAAGCCTTGTGGAAGGAGAACATGATTCTGCAATATCTTGGTGTATGCACATGAATATATATGTATATATAGACACATGCACAGACTACACATTTGCTGAGATGTAGAGAAGAACATATAAACAGATAAGTTCTCTGAGGTAGGACAGAGAGGTCTGTTCAAAATTTTTAAAATTTCTAAACACAACAGATTCTAGCCTTTAGCTTCAGCACATATTCTATAGAAACAGCAGCAATAACAAATTCCACTACTACTTTTTTTTACTCTTAATAAGTTTAAGTATTTGTAAAGGAGACTCCTAGACTTTCAAAGACAATGATTTCTACAAAATAAGCCGTTTATTGTTTTAATCAACTTCCTAGGATTTTGTTAAACAGTTTTACAGTGGGTAGACGCAGGTAGGGTTGTCCGTCTCTCAAAATCTACTGCACTATTCAAAGCCTGTATACAAATTTTGCTTACCTAATAACACGTCTGCTGATTATCATGTAAATTTTTTTTTTTTTTTTGACTGGAGTTCAAGTATGGAAAACTGTGGTTAAAAAGAAAGTTTGCTACCTCAGGAATTTAGAAAAAAGGGAATGAGCCAATGTTAGATTTACAATGCTAAGTGGTTATGATCTAAATAATCTTGGAAAAGGATTATAATACAAATCAGTAGGTTTCTTGTCCATCGCTCCCTATTTAGCAGCCTTCAAAGGGTCTCCCTATATGATAGTCAAGTCCTATATAAAAAGTACTACAATTTGTCTTGGATACATTAGCTTGGTGAGTGTAATCATTTATTTTCTGTGAAGACTCTGGAGGGGAGCGTACTCCTGTGGATAGACAGCAATGTGCCTTTGCTGCAAAGGCGGCTAACAGTATCCTGGGCTGCATTAGAGAAACTATTTGCAGCAGGACGGAGGTGATCCTTCCTCTCTATTCAGCACTGGCGAGGCCACACCTGGAGTCCTGTGTCCAGTTCTGGGCTCCCCAGTACAAGAGAGACATGGACATACTGGAGAGAGTCCAGCAAAGGGCCACAAAGATGATTAAGGGACTGGAGAAAAAGCTGAGAGAGCTGGGACTGTTTAGCCTAGAGAAGAGAAGGCTCAGGCAGGGTTCTTGTCAATGTGTAAAAATACCTGAAGGAAGGGTATAAAGAAGACAGGCCAGGTTCTTGTCGATGGTGCCCAGTGGCAGGACAAGAGGCAATGGGAACAAGATGAAACACAGGAGTTTCCGTCTGAACATCAGGAAACCCTTTTTTACTGTAAGTTTGCCCAGAGAGGTTGTGGAGTCTCCCTCCTTGGAGATATTAAAAGCCATCTGAACATGGTCCTGGGCAACAGGCACTAGGTGACCTTGTTTGAGCAGGGGTGTTGGACCAGATGATCTCCAGAGGCCACTTCAAACCTCAACTATTCTGTGTGAATTTTGTCGGTTTTCTTCTGGAAAAGCATTTAACACAGGTGTATCTCCACTTGAGTGATGATAACAGAAGGGCCTATGGAGCCTTCTCACCTGCAGGATGTCATCTAGGGCATCTGTCACATTTGTAACTTGAAAGGACAAGAATATTTTCTATTTAACTGTCAGTTCTCTTCTGTATAGTACTATCAAACTAAACTTACACTGACTCATAAATAAGTATGGTCTGATCCTGCAGGCTGTTCACTGTGAACACATTCTTTCCTCTCAAACAGGAAAAAACTGTAACTTTTTCCTTTTATCACTCTCTAGTTTTGAAAAGGAGAGATTTAATCTTTTTTGTAGCTTTAGAAACTGCTTTTCACTCTCTGGTGAGACAAGAGGTGTTCTTGTATGAATTTCATTTTTTTCCCTGTTACCAAAGCCTCCACTCAATTACCTTAGAATACCTAACTTTTCACTTCAGGAGAACTTTCTGAAAGTACAGCTTCCTTATAAACAGCTGTGTGTTCCACATAATGTTTTCTGGGACAAGCACATTAAACTTCACATAGAATCATAGAATCTATTTTCCATAGAACAAGGACAGAATAAGGTCCATTGCTAATATGATGTTAGTCATCTAGAATCAATAATTTCACATGAAAGGTACTGCCATCCTATCCATAATGAATGGAGGTATAAAATGAAATCCTAGCAATCTAGGAAATCCCACAAGACTTCAGTGACTTTAAAAATTGGGAGTATTAAGAATTGCTATTTTAAATAATTTTTTCCTTTTCATATAATTTTTTAAAAAAACATGACCAGCAAGTCATTCAACTACAAACTAACCATTTGGTGTACTGAGTACAATTTGTAAAGAAGAAAATGGGTGTAATGTAGAATGGGTGATAATCTTTGTCCTAAGAACCTCTAAGCAAAATATGGGCAAGGCTATTACATTTTGTCGTTACCTCAGTGTAAATAGGGCATGACCTCTGGTGGCAATATACTTACCATCATACTCTGGGAAATAATCAACTAAATGGGAGTACATAATTTTCTCCTCTAAGAGATCTTTTTTATTTAAGAACAGAATGACGGAAGAATTCTGGAACCATGGATATGTGATAATTGTCCTAAAGAGTGCTTTGCTTTCTTCCATTCGATTCTGGAATAAAAAGAGAGAGATGAATTTATGTGGTTGTGAAAAGAATTTTTTAAAATTTTTTTAAATCAATCCATGCAATTCCATTTTACTTGATAAACAGATCCATTTCATGTTTTCCACCTTCTTACCGAAATGTGAGATTTAACTGATTCATTTACAGTTCATAGGTAAGTGGTAAATTAAATAAGCAGGCTGTTTCCTTTTGCAAACTCAATGACACGGATGATAGCTATAACAGGTACTGTTGTAAATACTGACTATGCACAGTTATGATCAGCCAACGAATTTGTGGGTACTGAAATGCATGTGTTTCAAGGCAGAGACAAGTGTACAAGACATAATAACCAAGTTTCAAGAACCTTATTTATTTTGTATGACTTTCCTGAACTTTAAATGCAAGTAATCCTTAACTTTTTGAAAGACATCAGCTTTAAAATAGTTCCAGGTAAATGTGGAATTTACTCATTGATAACCTGAGAATATTTCCCCAAATCAAAGGCTTATGACATAAAATCTTACAAATGGTAAATCTGTTTCTCACATAATTGGGCTAGCCTTTACTTAAGTCTTGCTTAATTGCTCCTGAAAAGCATTTTGTACTATAGTGGAAATGTAAGTGAAGCGTACAGTTCTGTTTGTAAGGGCTTTCTGACACTGTAAAATTCTATTGTGTTTTGATACAACTATGAAGAACTGTTAGGCTGACATGATGCAGTTAAAGAGTTGGAACAAATGGAGATCAGTACCAGGAATTAACTCTACTTCTTTCTTTATTTGGAAAACTCTAAAGTAGGCCCGATTAGCTACCTGTGGAAGTTTTTTTTTTAGCAGCTGCCTCCTGAAAACAACAGTTTCACCACCAAACAGGCCTCCAGAGAACAAAATCAAGGAAGTGAATCCTGCAGATTCTGCTGTTACTGAGCCATAGAATCATAGAAGCATAGAATCATTTAGGTTGGAAAAGACTCTTAAGATCATTGAGTCCAACCCTTAACCTAACACTACGAAGTCCATCATTAAACCATGTCCCTAAGCACCATGTCTACAGGTCTTTTAAATACCTCCAAGGATGGTGACTCCACCACCTCCCTGGGCAGCCTGTTCCAATGTTTGACCACCCTCTCAGTGAAGAAATTTTTCCTAACATCCAATCTAAACCTCCCTGGCGCAACTTGAGGTTGTTTCCTCTCGTCCTATCACTAGTTACTTGGGAAAAGAGACTAAGAACCACCTTGCTACAACCTCCTTTCAGGTAGTTGTAGAGAGCGATAAGGTCTCCCCTCAACCTCCTCTTCTCCAGATTAAACAACTCCAGTTCCCTCAGCTGGTCCTCATAAGACTTTTTCTCTAGACCCTTCACCAGCTTCGTTGCTCTTCCTTGGATGCACTCCAGCAACTCCATGTCTGTCTTGCAGTGAGGGGCTCAAAACTGAACACAGTATTTGAGGTGCAGTCTCACCAGTGCCAAATACAAAGGGACGATCGCTTCCCTAGTCAGGTTGACAGGCCTGTAGTTTCCGGGATCCTCCTTCTGGCCCTTCTTGTAGATGGGCATCACATTTGCTAACCTCCAGTCAACTGGGACCTCCCCAGTTACCCAGGACTGCTGATAAATGATTGAAAGAAGAAGCACTTCTTTCAATTTTGGGAAGTTGGCACTTCTGCCAACTCCCTCAGTACCCTTGGGTGGATCCCATCTGGACCCATAGACTTGTGTGCGTCTAAGTGGTGTAGCAGGTTGCTAATCATTTCCCCCTGGATTAACTCATTATTATTATTCATGGACAACCTGTTCTAGCTGACCTTGCCTGAACAGGGAGGTTGGACTAGATGATCTCAAGAGGCCCCTTTCAACTTCAAGCATTCTGTAATTCTGTAATATGTAAATAATCTGGATTCAGCAAAGTACTTAAGCCTAATTCTAACTATAAATATGTATGTACTTCTGCAAAACTACTCCTTTGCTTATCATTAGGCATAAGTCAAGAGAGAAATTGTGCTGTAAGCTGTTCTGTTAGGAACTGAGTAGGAAAATATCATCATATGTTCTTCTGTTGCTGAGTAGCTCTTCCCAAGAGGGAACCTCCTACATTCTTTGCACTAAGATACTGGGACACTTACATTTAGAGAATTTTCCCTTTATTTCACCAGAAATTACTCATTATAAAATTAGGAACGGTAATTTACAGTTTATTTCCAGAATCAGACTTATCATACAGTGCTACTACCCAATACACATGCGGAGTTTGACTACATGGGTGGCTTCAGAGTAAGGGTTAGGTCTATCAGTGGTAAAACGCTGCAGTTAGATGAAAACAGTTACTTTTATAACCTAAGAGAACATAGAAAGCATGACTGTGTGTACAGCAGCAGGGATGCTGCTGCATTGCTGAGACCATTAGGTACCATAGAACAAGTAACAGCCACATATTTAATCTGTTTAAATGTAAACAGCTGTAAGTACTCACTTGCTGAAACACCACTGAAATGATAGCAGAGTATTATCCCAGAAGTGTTAGCTGAAAGGAGCCCATCTAGTCCATCCTTTCACTCGAGTAGGGTTATTTGCAACACGAGACCAAGTCAGTCATGGCTTTGTCTACGCAAGTCCTCCAAAGATGGAGATTTCACCACCTCTCTGGGTTCCCTTTTCCGGTGTTAAGCTAACCTCCAAGGGAAAGCTGTTTCCTATAAACCCATTAACTAAAATAGCTGTTTGTACAGCTAAAGAAATATGAACTAGTTCTGGAAATAAGGATGGAATAACAAGGAATGTAGGACAAGGCCTGCATTGGGGATCTGACCTTATATCAGATGCAATATGAAGGAAACCTTGCTAAACCAAACAAGACAGTATGGCTCTTTGAAGAGAGGGAAGGAGCAGTGGGGAGCAGGCAGTATTTAATAGCTCGTTCAAGCACTAGCTCTGATTTTATGAGCCAGCTCTACCTCACCAAATTGCTTCCAGCAAAAGCCTATTTCAGCTGCAATGGAAAAGGCTGCAGACAGAAACGTGTGAATAACTAATGTACAGAAATGTGCAGCTGGAGCTGGCTCAAGGCTTCTCAGTGGCTGACAGCCTTTCACAGCAGTCATGCCAACCTTCACAGCAAGCTCCCTTTGACAGCAGCAACAGCTTGTTGTGGTCTCCCTAGCTCTCTAGGCACCTGGCATAAGGAAAATGAGGAGCAGAACCACTGTTTTTACCATCTCCCAAGATCTCTGTTGCTCTAGAAAAGTCTGCAATTACTTCAATTACTTTTGCAATTACAGAAACAATATAATTGGCATAATTTATAATAGTTTGGCTCTAACAAGTCAAATTCTGAGAAATAGCTGAAAAGGGCTAAAAAAGCGTTTAAAAGCTGTATCAACGGGTATCCAGTGAAGGGAAAAGCAGCATTTCTCAGCTGACAAAAATAGTGCTCCAAAAGACTGGGTACAATACTACTCTGGAACAATACAGAAGCAGCAGTGGATTATTTCACCCATAACTAAATGTCTTTATGATTGACTAGAGTGGCATCTAATTGACATGCTGTTACATGTAAACCAAAAAATGTAGTTGTTATTTTTTCCCCTCAAAATTATTAATAATTTATATAGATTCTCTTAACAAAATCAGAATTTCACAGATTTTGAGGGATTGAATTTCATTGAAATGATTAGAGATAAGATGGTGAGGTAAACAAAGATGCATTTTTTAATGATGAACTTGCGCTGTGCATATATCTATGTGTGCTGGGTTAGCCTTGGCTAGCAGCCAAACTGCCACCCAGCTGCTCTCTCACTCCCTTGCCCCCTAGCGGGATGGGTGTAGAAAACTGGAAAAAGAAAGCCTGTGGGTTGAAATAAAGACAGGGAGATCAGTTACCAATTACTGTCACGGGCAAAACAGACCAAGGGAAACTTAATTTATTGCCAATTAAATATTTAATTACTGATTCAGGTAGTGGGAAAGAAAATACAAACATTAAAACAACAGCATTCCTCCCCACTTCCCCAGGCTCAACTTCATTCCTCTTCAGACTCTTCAACTCTGCACCCCCCCCCCCCAAGCAGAACAATGGGGATGGGAGTGAGGGTTATGGTCAGTACATAGTGTTTTCTCTTTGTTCCTCCTTCCTTCTCACACTTTTCCTCTGCTCTAGCATAGGTTTTCCACAGACTGCAGTTCCTTCAAGAATATCCATCTGCTCTGGGGTGGGTTCTTCAAAGGCTGCAGTGAATATCTGCTCTACCATTGAGCTCGAGCTCCTGCTCTGACCTTGGTGTTACCTCTGCTGTTTCTCATTCTTTTTATTCCCTCCTCCTCTCTCCATCCAGCATTTTTTTTTACCCTTCCTTAAATATGTTATCACAGAGGCATCACAAACTTGGCTGATTGGCTCAGCTTTGGTCTGCAGTGGGGCCATTGGGGAGCCAACTGGAACCAGCTGTATTTGGCACAGGGTAGCTTCTGACCTCTTCCCACAGAAGCAGCTTTCCCCTCCCCACTACCAGAACCTTGCCACATACACCCAGTACACTGTTTATGCTGGTAAGAGATGGTTATCTGAGTGAGAGAGGATTCAGTCAGAGATAACTGCAGGTGAAGACGGGGTACTGACACAAGAGAGCTTCAGCCCCCCTGCCCCCAAAGAACACAAAGCAGAGGTTAATATTTCTGAAGATATTTAGCATCACAGTGATGCACTCCGTTATTTGACCTGACAAAAGTTTGTGCATTTGAGTCTTTTTTTCTGTTGGAAAGTCTATATTAATTAGGAACATCTCCATTCTCCAAATAAGACAGCAATCATAGAATCATACACTAGTTTTGGTTGGAAGGGACCTTTAAAGGTCATCTAGTCCACCCCCCTTGCAATGAGCAGGGACATCTTCAACTAGATCAGGTTGCTCAGAGCCCCATCCAACCTGACCGTGAATGTTTCCAAGGATGGGACATCTACCACCTCTCTGGGCAACCTGTTCCAGTGTTTCACCACCCTCACTGTGAAACATTTCTTCCTTATATCCAGTCTGAATCTACCCTCTTTTAGTTTAAAACCATTACCCCTTGTCCTATCACAACAAGCCCTGCTAAAAAGTTTGTCCCCATCTTTCTTATAAGCCCTCTTTAGGTACTGGAAGGCTGCAATAAGGTCTCCCTAGAGCCTTCTCTTCTCCAGGCTGAATAACCCCAACTCTCTCAGCCTGTCCTCATAGGAGATGTGTTCCATCCCTCTGATAATTTTTGTGGCCCTCCTCTGGACCCACTCTGACAGGTTCATGTCTTTCCTGTGCTGAGGACTCCAGAGCTGGACGCAGTACTCCAGGTGGGGTCTCACCAGAGCAGAGTAGAGGGGCAGAATCCCCTCCCTCGACCTGGTGGTCACGCTTCTTTTGATGCAGCCCAGGATACGGTTGGCCTTCTGGGCTGTGAGCACACATTGTTGGCTTTTCATCCACCAGTACCCCCAATAATGGAGAAAATATTGTTTTCCTAAGGCATAAAGATAGATATATGATATACATATATATGTACATATATAGGAACGGCTGAGGGAACTGGAGTTGTTTTGTCTGGAGAAGAGGAGGCTGAGGGGAGACCTTATTGCTCTCTACAACTACCTGAAAGGGGGTTGTGGTGAGGTGGGTGTTCATCTCTTCTCCCAAGTAACTAGTGATAGAAAGAGAGGAAATGGCCTCAAGTTGTGCCAGGGGGGGGTTAGACTAGATATTAGGAAGAATTTCTTTACTGAGAGAGTGGTCAAGCTTTGGAACAGGCTGCCCAGGGAGGTGGTGGAGTCACCATCACTGGAAGTATTCAAAAAACATGTGGACGTGGCACTTCAGGACATGGTTTAGTGGGCATGGTGGTGTTGGGTTGATGGTTGGACTTGATGATCTTAAAGGTCTTTTCCAACCCTAATGATTCTGTCATTCTGTGATACAGGATACATATTATGTATATATAGGGCACTAGTGAAATTCCTTACTCAAAAGTCAAAGTGGAAAGAATATTAGAGTTCTAGTGAAATTTATCTCCAATCCTGTTACAAACCCACATTTTACAATCATATTTTCATATATATTTAACCAAAATATATTAACTCTGACCAAAATGGTTTAAAAGTGGCATTTCTTCCCCAAGTATTTTGGCCAATGGTTGTTCTGCTTTACTTCTAAAAATCATCTTTTATCAATAAATATTTTATGCTTTTCATTGCCTCTAGCTTTTCAGTCTTCAATGATGTCTCAGAAAATTATTTTTTATTTTTGATAGCTTAAAAAATGTTAACATTTCATTTAGCCTATTATACATTTAGCAGTGTTTAATCCATTAATTTAGCTGAACTGAGGAAATCATGTCCTAAGTGTCTTTTCTGTTTTCCTCTGGAAATAAGTTCTAACCTCTGCTTTTTTATAAAAATGACATTGTTTCTGAGCATTGGTTGTTAGAGGAGTCATAGTTATGATACAACTTGGGTAGCTATGCATGCTTTTCTTCCCATTCGAAACCTCCAATTCTTAAATTGCAGATCTTTGTCACTGGATGTATCCTACACAGGGCACTGAAAGACATGCAGTCTGAACACTTGTCTCATTTCTATGCATGATGTCCCCTTTACAGAGTAGTTGAAGACTTAACTCCTCTAAGAATATGAAGTCAGAAATGGCATCTAACTCAGTCCCACACATACCCAGAAAGTAAAAGCCCTTGAGATACAATAGCAAAACCTCCCAACTTACTATAGCCTCATCTGATTTATAATCCAAATGCATTTCTCTTGAATAAACTAAACAAGAAACAGATTTACAGCAGAAAGTCTATCATGGACCACATTTGGAAAATACAAACCTGAGACTTAAGAACACTAAAACAGTTTCAGAATATATATAAAGTCATATAAACAAACACAGATGCAGTGAATGGCAAATAATAATTCTTATAGATTTATATTTATACATGAAAATGAGATTAAAGTAGTAATGATTTATACATGAAAATGAGATTAAAGTAGTAATGTATTAACTGAAAAAAATCATACAGATAATCTAAAAAGTATAGTTTTCTTTTTTAAAGCATACTACAATGAAAAAGACCTCAGGTGATATCATACAGTGGCCTAATTAGAAAAAAAAAGTAGGCCATCTTACAGAAATCATGCTGTTTAATCAGACCATGAAAGCAATGCAAGAGGAGCAGCAGAACACTGCAAGTTTGTAAGTCAGATCTGTTACATAGATGACAGGCACAAGTATCAAAGGATTAGATACTATCATAGTATCACACTGATGCTATCCATAAGAAAAAAGTAGTGCATTTATACACTTCACAGTTTCACAGTTCAAAGGTTATTTAAATTTTGTTGAATGACAAAATGTCCATTGACTGATTAACAAAGTACCCAAGTGTCCTGGTTTCATCTGGGATAGAGTTAATTTTCTTCATAGAAGCTAGTGTGAGGCTATGTTTTGGATTTGGGATGAGAAAATGTTGATAACGTGCTGATGTTTTGAGTTGTTGCTAAGTAGTCAAGGACAGTCCAGCTTCTTGTGCTGGCCTGCTAGCAAGAAGGCTGGGGGTGCACAGGAAGCTGGGAGGGGACACAGCCGGGACAGCTCACCCAGGGTGGCCAAAGAGATATTCCATACCATATGACGTCATGCTCCATATATAAAGCTGGGACGAAGAAGAAAGAAGGGGCGAAGGGACATTCAGAGTTATGGCGTCTGTCTTCCCAAGAAACCATTACGTGTGATGGAGCCCTGCTTCCCTGGAGATGGCTGAACACCTGCCTGCCCATGGGGAGTAGTGAATGAATCCCTTGTTTTGCTCTGCTTGCACGCGCGGCTTTTGCTTTACTTATTAAACTGTCTTTATCTCAACCCATGAGTTTCCTAACTTTTA
>NW_010543993.1:0-13439 GCF_000687285.1 Phaethon lepturus | reverse complement strand
GTCCCACCATGGGGGAGTGAGCGAGCGGCTGCATGGTGCTTAGTTGCTGGCTGGGGTTAAACCACAACACCAAGTTCAATTCTTGTCTTCCTTAATGAACCTGTCACGTCACAGTGAGGAGTAAGAATAATATTTCTTGTAAATATCTTAATTGAAGGTGAAAACTAATACATTTAAAACTTTTTCATATTTCTGTCACCCACATTCTGAGAAAAATACTCTTTGCTTTATGTGGAATAAATAAATACATTCTTGCTTTCTGGGACTGGAAGGGAAACGGATGGGAATAAAGCAGTGTTCTGGTATGCTAAAAACATCTATACAGAATGAGCAGGGACATCTTCAACTAGATCAGGTACCCTCTTTTCATTTAAAACCATTGCCCCTTGTCCTATTGCAACAAACCCTGCTAAAATGACTGTCTCCATCTTTCTTATAAGCCCCCTTTAAGTACTGAAAGGCTGCAATAAGGTTTCCCTGGAGTCTTCTCTTCTCCAAGCTGAACAACCCCAGCTCTCTCAGCCTTTCTTCATAGAAGAGGTGCTCCATCCCACTTATCGTCTTCGTGGCCCTCCTCTGGACGTGCTCCAACAGGTCCATCTGGACATTGAGCTGTTGACCACTACCCTCTGGGTTGCGATCATCCGACTATTTCCTCATCCACCGAACAGTCTGCCCATCAAATCCATATGTCTCCAATTTAGAGAGGACGATGTTGTGGGGGACTATGTCAAAGGCCTTATAGAAGTCCAGATAGATGACATCGGTAGCTCTTCTCTTGTCCACTAATGCAGTCACTCCACTATAGAAGGCCACTAGGTTGGTCAGGCGGGACTTGCCCTTGGTGAAGCGATGCTGGCTGTCTCGAATCACCTCCCTGTCCTCCATGTGCCTTAGCATAGCTTCTAGGAGGATCTGTTCCATGATCTTCCCAGGCACAGAGGTGAGGCTGACAGGTCGGTAGTTCCCAGGGTCCTCCTTGCTACCCTTTTTAAAAATGCATGCAATTTTTTATTTTTTAATTTTTGCTATTTTGTTCTTTACAAAAGCTTGTGTTGACAGGTGATTCTCAATAGATCACAGCAAGGGAGCAGGTCTGCTACGTATGAAACCCTGACCCAGATTCTGGTTGTCTATGAATGATTTAGCACTGGGTGCCCCATGATCATGTGGTACATGACAGAGGAGAGGCAGCGCCACATCTGTCCACCTCTCCAGTCTCAACCACGAGCAGTGGTTCACACCGGGCCCGCCCCATGTGGGGCAGGCAGGAGACTATCACGAGCCCAATGAGGTGCTGGTGGCACCATGGTATTGCTACGTCTAGGTGGGGTTTTGACTTAGAGGCATTCAGTCATAAGCCTGCAGATGGTAGCCTCATGTCAGTGGCTCCTCAGCGAAATGCATGCACCAGGGGTCTGAATCTGCAGTTCCTCTCCTACTGAACAGGAATACTATTGCAACAACACATCATCAGTAGGGTAAAACTAATCTGTCTCACAATGGTCTAATAGACAGGATAGAGCTTACTGAAAGCCAAAACTAAGCTGCCCTGATAGGTGTTTAGCTCCAAGACAGGCTGGATCCATCCAAGAGCTAGAGGAACACAGGCCTAAGGCTGCTGGAATGTGCCACAAGTTTCTGTATGTATGACAGAAAAAATGCTTTGAATTACAGTTATGAACATATTACAAACTGAAAAACAAAAAGTTTCAAAAGTTTTTCATAATGTTAATAAGGAACATAAATAGTTTAGCAGTGAGGCAGAAGAACCATCTTCAATACAAAGAGGAGTTTTAGAACTTTTACCTCCACATTTACCTCCAATACGTTTTGTTTTGAAAGTGAAAACATGAAAAATCAGGACAGCTTTATGATTAAGTTCTTTTTCATAAGATTTGAAAAAACGTCATGGAATAATATCACTTCAGTCATTTCAAAGTGGTAGGAGAGCCCAAGACAGAAGGGAAATGTTCAGTCTATATGTTACATTCAGTTTGTAACATGTGAACACTTTTAGCTGATAACAACAAAGGACAAGATTGTATACACTGAAAGCCCAGGAAGATATTCTTCCATCTTCTTTAGAAGATGGCCAAGTTATAAATAATTTAACACACTAACATCCATGCAAAATTGTGAAAGTGAGGTTTCTCTTTAATCTTCTTCTCCTAAAAAGACTATTTCAATGTATTTTTATTTACATTTACCAGAAACCAAAATGTTCACAAAGACTAGGAGCCTATGTATAGCACACATTACAGTCTTAAATTCATCTCTCTCTACCCCATTAAGCAGGATACATTTTATGCTGCAAGCTATTTGCACTACTATTTTTCCTTGTGTCATTCATGTTCCACTCTATGTTCCATACTTGGGCTCTAGTTAAAAACACAGTTCTGGTAGTGTGATTCTGTTAGATCAATACACTGAGAAAAATAATTAACATCACATCTGACACCCTACCTCCTGACACCCTGCCCCTTGATCAATATTGACAGTGTAGTATTGACCAACATTGGCAGGGTAGGCAGGGTGCTGCCCATATTATTCATGTAAGGTATGATTCTCTCAAATCACACTACCATTGGTGGAGCCAAGGAGCGGTGCAACTCTTATCTGCATTCAAAAGGCATTTGCACGATTGGCTGTTGCTGCCGGATAACCTGGACAACAAATGCCCTGCCCCTTCCCCTCCCCCCCGCCCTGCCCCTTCCCTGTTAGCTTTGCAGTACCCCACCTTCAGCCCCTCCTTCTAAGGGGCTTCTAACCCCTCTCTAAGGTGCTGCCTGAGAACTGGTGGGTGGGTGTCCACCACTAGGAGATACACCTCCTGGTTCTATTTCCCGGCAGAGCTTTTTGTGTACCCTATGTCCTAGCCCTGATTAGAAGTTGTCATGAGTGACCGTCACTCAGTCACCTTTGTTGTGGACACCAGGGTCCAAATCTCATCGTTGGATCCACAGACTGCCCCTTTGGGCTGTCTTAGAAGTGATTATGCATTTCAGGAAGTGATATTGTCCACGATGAGCCTGGAGCCACTGACTCAGCCCAACTACTGGACCACCCTGGACAAATGGACTGATCTGTGTACTGGTTTTGGCTGGGATAGAGTTCATTTTCTTCATAGTAGCTCATATGGTGCTATGTTTTGGATTTGTGACCAAAACAGTGTTGATAACATAGGGATGTTTTAATTATTGCTGAACAGTGCTTGTACAACATCAAGGCCTATTCTGCTTCTCACACTGCCCCGCCAGTGAGTAGGCTGAGGTGCACAAGAAGCTGGAGGAAGGAGGAGAGGAGGGGGATGTTCAACGTTATAACATTTGTCTTCACAAGTAATTGTTAACACGTGATGAAGCCCTGCTTTCCTGGAAATGGCTAAACATCTGACGGTCAACGGGAAGTAGTGAATGCTTTTTTGCTTTGTTTGCATGCACAGCTTTTGCTTTATCTCTTAAACTGTCTTTATCTCTACCACAACAATCTGGAAAAATCCTCCTGCTATATTGCTGTTTACTGTAGTTGTTTTACTTGTACTATTGTTGGTTATTCCGAGCAAGCCCCTCTTCTGAATATGCTGTGGATACTGTTCTTAGGGACAGTCCACCAGGACCTTGCTGGTTGGGATCCTAACTTGTTACTTTTCACATCTCAGGCACTGGCAAATGTCAGAAAGGGAACTGATTGTTGGATTTGTACACAACATCCTGCATCTGGGCACCAAGGGGTTCCTGTGGTGGGAATGCTGGTATTGGTGGAATTGTGGGGCCATGCACCTAAAACATTTGTCAGATATTACTCTGTTCGAGCTAATCTCTCAACCACCAACTACCCGCTGCCACCTTGGTAAAGAACGGATCAGAATTCTACGTCCTCCAGAACTTTATGGGCTATGATCTGTCCCGTGATCAACTACAAGCCATGCGGCGGGGTCCATCCTACACCATGCAAACCTACCATGCCAAGAGAGGGGTCCTGCACACCCGGACTAATAGTGCCTGGGATGCATGTTGAAGGAAACCTCTACGTGACCCATGTCCACAGTTACCCTGATGCCCTGCGACATCAGCCTGGTAGAATGGGGATCCAGATTTCACCAGTTTGCACGGACTCTCCTTCCTTGGCTAGGGGTCTCCGAGCTGGAAAAAGTGATCATCAGTCT
This sequence comes from Phaethon lepturus, assembly GCF_000687285.1. Classification (NCBI taxonomy): domain Eukaryota; kingdom Metazoa; phylum Chordata; class Aves; order Phaethontiformes; family Phaethontidae; genus Phaethon; species Phaethon lepturus. The sequence continues at coordinate 9,271 of NW_010543993.1, read as the reverse complement.
CTCTGCTACCCTAGAAAATATAGAAAACATAACAACTGATGCCATCCAAGCACTGCAGCAAGAAGTTGATCAAGTATCACAGACTACCATTCAAAACCACTAGCCTTAGAGTACTTGCTGGCCACGCAAGGTGGCATTTGCACGTTAGTAAATACTACCTGCTGTGTCTATGTCAACCAAGATCTACGCATTAAGACCGACCTTAATCCAGGAACAACTAAAGCCCTTGCATCAGGTGGCAACCGAAAATATCGATTGGGGGATTGGCAAATTGTGGTCACGGTTCCTCTTGGTTCCCAGATCTCAGGGCAGCTGTCAAAAGATTTTGGCTGTACTTTTTGCAATTACCTTTTTTATTGTCATTGTTTATATTTTGTTTTGTATCAGTGGATGGGGTTGTAGATTGTGTTGTAAAGCATTTTCCCAGTCATGGTCACTTCCCAACCCAGGTTAGGGCCACTAGATATAAGCGGATGCTGGTTGTAATCTCTTTCGCAGCCTCTCTTGTAGCAATTGAGAAGGCGCCATAGCAATCACCTCCCAGATGCCTGTGCAACTGATACTTGATAGAGATGATTCTATGGTACCCCTCATGATGCACCAGCTTTTGACTTCTGACTATGTAACTTATACCCTGCAGGCGTCGGAACACCAACCTCACCTAGCTTATTATATAACAACCCGCCAAAATAACACCCTAGTCTATAACTCCATGTCACATGATGATTTGAGAGAATCAAGGGGTGGAATCGCAGAATCACAGAATCACTAAGGTTGGAAAGGACCTTCAAGATCAAGTCCAACCATTAATCCAGCACCACCATGTTCCCTAAACCATGTCTTGAAGCACCACATCCACTTGTTTTTTGAACACTTCCAGATATGGCGACTCCACCTCCTCCCTGGGCAGCCTGTCTCCTGACACCCTGCCCCTTGACCAATATTGTCGCAACTCTTCTCCACATTCAAAAGGCATTTGCGCTATTGGCTGTTTCTGCCAGATGATTCAGACACCAAATGTCCCTGGCAGTCCACCAGAGCCATGGCATTGCTTATGATCCTGTGTTCACTATCAGTGATTGGGTGAGTCACTATGTGGGGGAATCTTTCTTACTTCCTCAATAAAGCTTTGTTTTATAACGTGTTGTCAGACTCTATTACTGTTTGCACCACAACATCAAAGATATATGTCTTACAAAATAAAAATAAAAACATTCCAATACCCACCAAGTTCAAAAAAATACAAAAATAAACAGAATACAAAAATAAATTACAAGATGCATTCACTATATAAGCAACTGAAAATGTCTTCTTTGTAACAGCTGTACTTTTTAAGGAGATGGCTGTTGATATAATGTAATGAGATTTCTTTCTTTTATGGGAAAAGTATAAATTTAAAAGCTTTCAGAGCTCCCAGTCTTTCTTAAAAAATTAATACTTAAGAAAGGTGAGAATACAATTATGACTGCCCAGGGACATCTGTTTTACCTTGCTATGTCAATCCTTCTCTTAAACAATGAAATCAACATATATACACAATCATGAAGAACATTAACATGTTTTCTTTTTTTCATCTAACTTTTGTAAATGAATGTTAAAAACTTGCACAGAACAGTGCTGGTGAGTAACTCATGTAAGTTTGATGAATAACAGAAATAGTCTTCATGAAAGAAAAAAATCCAAATATTAAATTCCCCCCCTACTTTGTATAACTATACAAAACACTGGGTACTACTGCATTTTATCTGCTTAGTTCATACATCACCACCCATGAGTTTCTTACTTCTGTTATTCTTTGAAATAGAAATACAAGTAGAAAATATAAGCCAATGTAAAAGCTATACTTTAAGTCAATGGAATGAAGTTTACTACTTTAGGGTCGGTTCTAGCAAAGAACCTATGAAGTTTGGTTTAATTCCCACTGTCTGTTTTTATGGCTCTGCTACACAACACTAACTATGCAAATAGCTACAATAAGAACATTTCTCTACAGTCAACTATTCCACTTTTAACACAAAATAGATAGGTTCCACTGACCCTCCATGGAGGAGATCAGTTTGTGTCATATTATTATTAATATTATATCAGATTAGCCTCTTAAACCTTGTAGAACTTCTCATTTCATTACATGTAGTTGCATATGACTGCTGATAGACATTTGGAAAACAGCCAGGACTGGGCAAGCCAATCTGCTTTGAAAATGTCTTAAAAGAACTAACTAACAACTTAAGAGTTTTGCTGTTTAGCATTAATCTATCTATCATGCTTTACTGGTCCAACGAATTTAATATCCAGATAATTATGTAAAAACACACACATTTCTACTGAAGCTCTCTACAAACTTGTGCTTTAATCACATTTTAAATAATATTTAAAATTTAAAATTAATTTTAATGAAAGTTTTTTTTCTTAAAAACTGGTGATTTATGCTGACGCTTGCTTACCTCATTGTCTGACTCCACGAGTACTTGATCATATTCACTAAGAGCTACTAGGAACATGATAGATGCGACATTTTCAAAGCAATGTATCCATTTTCTTCTTTCCGATCGTTGGCCTCCTACATCCACCATTCTGCAAAATTAACAATGATCTCATCAACTCCACAAATACCTTAGCAGATAAACATACAATCACATATGGAACACTGAATTAAAGGATTTAGTTGAAAACAAAATTTGGTTTGTTTTTCTTTAAAATTTTGCCATTCGTATTGAAGACTAATGGAATGTGTTGTAAGTAAACAGGTTATCATATTTGCTTTTTAGTCTGATGTGCTTTCTGAATTTGAATTATTATGGGTCTCGAAACCCTCAGATTTCTGATATTCAAAACTCTCATGATTCTGAGCTATGATTCTAGAATGTATGCCCTGTATATTCAGCAGAAACACATGTCCACAGAATGAAGTTGGTGGCCTGCCTTTCTCCCAAGAAATTACCAGTCAAAATTCCAAACTTGTCAAGGCTGCCTAATTTTAAGAGTATAAATAGAATACAATCTGTATTTACTGAACTTGTTAACAGTCAAAATAAAAACTCAAATTTTCTGGCAGGGTATACTCCCAATTCATTATGGGTCTCAATGTAACTAGACACTCAGGTGTGTTGAACTCGAAACTTGAACTTGAAACTTGAAATTGTAATTGCATAGTTATTCTTCAAGCAATTATATTTGCACTCAAAATGACCCTGTGGGGAAAATTATTTGTAGGAGTGGTATTAAATTTACAAAATGTCACTTCTCTCTAAAAATCAAGTACAGAAGTGGTACCTTTACATTTCATAATTTATTCTTCATAATAAAACTGATATACCAATTTTATTGAAAAATGACTTCCAGTTCTTCTATAAATAATAATTATCTTCAGAAAAAGACAAGTCTGTTTTTCTCTCATCCTCTTGACATCTTTAACAACAGCTGCTAATCATATATGGACAAAAACATGAAAATAAAATGAAAAAGCTCAAATTTTAAACCATTGAAAAACTACTTTTAAAAGTACTTTTAACCAGTATCCTATACATGGTATTACTAATGTAAAAGGGAACAATAGAAAGAAAGCAAATGGGTGTTAAACTTTTTTTCTACCTGAAAATGACACTTTGTAAGTCGAATGGATATTCAATGATCCCTGTTGTTGGGACTCGAACTCTAAGCACATCTTGCTGAGTTGGCAGATAGGCTGAATCTGCTATGCGGTCCAAATCGTTAAGGTAACTATAGATGGGGAGAAACAACAGCAATGCAAGACAGTGATACCATAATCCCACTGAGAAAAAGAGAAAGGAAGACTTGGGAAAAGAAATGGGGTGTGGGATAGGAAGAAGTGTAACAGAAAAAAGACCAATATCCACATAAAAGAGGGAAGGAAATATAAAGGAGTGCTCTATTCTCCCTTCCTGGACATTTTCATAGCTTCAAGTAAATTCTACAAAATGACAGCATGATTATTATGATTTTCATATAAATTTGCTTGGCTTTCACATGTTGAATCACCAGCAATGCAAAATTTTCAGTTATTAAATTCTGATTAATTTAAAGACAAATAATATGATAAAATGTGTAAGTAATATAAGACTATAGTTTTATCTGAAACTATAACATATTTCTTGATAATTACTCCGCAATGTTTACAAAGGATAGATAAACATGAATCTCCCAAGTGACAGTGAACTATTAATTATCAATTTCAAAATGGTAGGAGGATAAATGGCACTATTTGGAGATAAAAGAAAAAAACCCCACACTGACAAATTAAAAAACTCTCCACCTGAAATTCCTGCATCCAGACTGAAACTTCTGATCAAGTTAGTAAGCCTGCAGTACATGAAATACATCCCAGTCAGTTAGCAAATAATCTGAAACTGCAATAAAATTGCTTGTAAGGGCTTGTTAACTACAACACACAACTCTTATGCTATTGCTTAATGGTGGTTTTCAAGTATAAAGCAGTAGTGCACTGGAGGTTTTAATTAACTTTTCATAAAAGATGCTCCGGTAGAAGAGGGATAATATACCAATGTGTGATAGCCTGTTTGGGTCCAGGAGTTGCACATTCCATGAATTCGGTGCACCAGGCAGCTTGGGGTCTCCCCAGTGTAGATGTCTGGGAAAAAGACTGTCACAGGAAATGAAGTTTTTGTGTATTTGATTACTTCCAAGCACAAGAATGACCTGGTTGATCAGAGTTAGTTGCTGGTAAGATAGCCTAAGGCTACCCTGATTCATTCCAGGGGAGGGTAGCAGTGTACTCCATGCAATTTATCAGATCATTAAATATCACTGAGCTCTGAATGTATTCTTTTCTTCATAGCTATTATTCAAGGTGTTCTTTTTTAAATAAATCCATACAAGGAATAATGGGACTACTCTGAATGATTTGTTATGCAATAGTGAAAATAAGTTGTTATGAACAATGACAGAATGAATGACAGAATGACAACAATGACAGAACTCAAATGAATTTGAGTTCTACCTTACAGCAAAAATGTAGAAGAATTAATTTGTTATTTCTGGGAGGAAGCCAAAAATATTATCAAATTTTCCTCACTATGATTTTATTCATGAAAGATTAAGCTGATTGATAGTAAATGTTGAATATGAGAATATTACACATATTCAGAAAGATGTATTAAACCATATATCTCTGAAAAATTTTCATATTCAGAAGTTACTACTCTGAAAATATTTTCTCAGAACCCTGCCTAGTTTCTGAAAAAAAGAAAAAGGGCTTGAAAATCTGAGCATTTCATCTGCCCTTAGTTGTTTTACACAAAACATCAGAATGGATAAGCTGACCATCAAATTGCTGGGGGGGGGAATCCATAACAAATCCATAACCACCACAACAGGAAATCTGAAGATATGCTGAAACACTAATTGTTCTCTTCCCCCAAAAAAACCCCTGGTTTTGTGACTTTATTTCAGAAAAAAAAAAAGGGTACAAAGAAGCACTGTGGATCATTACATGCTATAGTGGTATTCATGAAAGCAGGAGAGCTTTAAGATAACTTTGTAGGTGACCCATTCTTACAATTGCTTGTTGTATTCCTTTCAAAAGCCTCAGCTGTAGTCTCCAATGTGTGAACCTGGTTACTGTACCTCTGCACCATGTGCATAGTGGACATACTATTAAGATATGCAGTAGTGCACATCTGACTTTTTTAGAAAGACAATAATTTAAAGGGTCATTATTAAATGCGTCTCATTTGTGTTACTGGAAACTGTTTAAAGAGCAAAGTGTCCAAGCTAGTGTCTTCGCACAAAACACTGATGTCACTGAGTTTCAGAAGTACTAATTTATCCTTTAAAATTACATCTTTTCCTCATCCTCACTCAGTTCTGCTCAAGTTCTGCTCTTACACATGTACTAAACAGAAAACTTCTTATGCATTTCACCAACAGCACCTTCTAGAGGCTAGACAGAATCCTTACACAACCTCATAGAGCCCTATTTCCTTCCTTAGATAACTTCACTTAACAGTTTAAAGGATCATAGGATCATAGAATCATAGAATAGTTTGGGTTGGAAGGGACCTTTAAAGGTCATCTAGGTCATCCACCCCACCCTGCAATGAGCAGGGACATCTTCAACTAGATCAGGTTGCTCAGAGCCCCATCCAACCTGACCTTGAATGTTTCCAGGGACGAGGCATATACCAGCTCTCTGGGCAACCTGTTCCAGTGTTTCATCACCCTCATTGTGAAAAATTTCTTCCTTATATCTAGTCTATGAATTTCTATAGTCTATAAGAATTTCTGATTCTCTCCCCCAACCCACCTGGGGAGGGGGGGGGCGAGCAAGCAGCTACGTGGTGCTTAGTTGCTGGCTGGGGTTAAACCATGACAGTACCTCACAGAAAACTTAATATAGTATGCATAAAATCCTTTTAAAAAAATCTTTGTTACTAATAAATCACAACCAGAATCATAGTGCAAGAAAAGCAATTTAGAATACAACCTGCAATTTTTTGCAATAATGACAACACTTAACCCCTACCACTTTTCCTTCTCACTAACTTAAAACTTAATGAATAAATATATCACTGTATTCATGAAAACAGACTAATAGTTCTTTGTTGTACAACCTTACTTTTCAATCTATTATTATTTTTATATTCCTGCCATGAGCATATAGAAAATATTCAATTAATTGTTTCAAAATAAAAAGAGCTTTTTCCAGTATACTGGGTCTGGCTGGGATGGAGTTAACTTTCTTCATAGCAGCTGCGTTTTAGATTGGTGACCAAAACAGTGTTGATAACACACCAATGTTTTAGCTATTGCTGATGTCGCGTTCAGCACAGCTGAACAGTGCTTGCACAGCATCAAGGCCTTCTCTCTTTCTCACTCTGCCGCCCCAGGGAGTAGGCTGGGGGTGAGTGAGAGACTGAGAGGGGACACAGCCAGGACAGCTGACCAAAATCAACCAAAGGGATATTCCATAACATCACACTCAGCAATAAAAACTGGGGGTTTGGTCTTTTCCAAGGTAGCCATTGCTTGGAGACTGGCTGTGCATTGGTCTGCTTGTGGGAGGTGGTGAGTGAATGCCTTTGCATCACTTGCGAGTTTTCCCCCCACTCTTCCCTTCACTTATTAAAGTGTCTCTATCTCAACCCATACGTTTTCTCACTTCTGCTTTTCTGATTCTCTCCCCCATCCCTCTGGAGAGGAAGTGAATGAGCAGCTAGGTGGGTGCTTAGTTGCTGGCTGGGGTGAACCCACCACATCCACTTAAATTTCTGTCTTGTTTTGGTTTGGTTTTTTTAACAGAGACATTTGTGTAGAAGAATAACTTGGACTGGAATTCAGATTTTAATGCAATTTGTACATTCTTGCCCTGAAGGAAAGGAACAGAGATTTATTTTAACTTTCTTCTCATGACCATATTTTATGTTAAGTAATTTCACACTTGTGGTGGGTTGACTCTGGCTGGATGCCAGGTGCCCACCAAAGCTGCTCTATCACTCCCCTTCTCAGCTGGACAGGGGAGAGAAAGTATAACATAAAACTTGTGGGTCGAGACAAGGACAGGGAGAGATCATTCAGCAATTACCGTCATGGGCAAAACAGACTCGACTTGGGGAAATTAGTTTAATTTATTACCAATCAAATCAGAGTAGGATAATGAGAACTGAAACCAAATCTTAAAGCACCTTCCCCCACCCCTCCCTTCTTCCCAGGCTCAACTTTGCTCAGGATTTTCTCTACCTCCTCCCCCCGAGTGGCACAAGGGGATGGGGAGTGGGGGTTGTGGTCGCTTCATCACACGTTCTTTCTGCCGCTCCTTCCTCAGCAGTGTAGGGTCTCTCCCATAGGAAAAGGTTCTCCATGAACTTCTCCAACACGAGTCCTTCCCACAGGCTGCAGTTCTTCACAAACTGCTCCAGCCTGGGTCCCTTCCATGGGGTGCAGTCCTTCAGGAACAGACTGCTCCAGCATGGGTCCCCCACAGGGTCACAAGTCCTGCCAGAAAACCTTCTCCAACATGGGCTCCTCTCTCCACGGGACCACAGGTCCTGTCAGGAACTTGCTCCAGCAAGGGCCTCCCATGGGGTCACAGCCTCCATTGGGCACATCCACCTGCTCTGGCGTGGGGTCCTCCATGGGCTGCAGGTGGATATCTGCTCTAACGTGGACCTCCATGGGCTGCAGGGAGACAGCCTGCCTCACCATGGGCTTCACCATGGGCTTCACCATGGGCTGCAGGGGAATCTCTGCTCTGGTACCTGGAGCACCTCCTCCCCCTCCTTCTTCACTGACCTTGGTGCCTGCAGAGTTCTTTCTCTCACATATTCTCACTCCTCTCTCCATCTGCAGGTTGTTGCGTGGTTTTTTTCCCCCTTAATTCACTCCCGGATTGGCTTGGCCTTGCCCAGCGGCAGGTCCATCTTGGAGCCAGCTGGCATTGGCTCTATCGGACATAGGGGAAGCTTTTAGCAGCTTCTCACAGAAGCCACCCCTGCAGCCCCAGCCCCCCCGCTACCAAAACCTTGCCACACAAACCCAAGACACACACTTTTGCAGATTAGCTACACTTCCTGTTACCATATTAGTACATATAACTTTCCATTCTTCTATCAACTTGGAATTAAACATGTTTCTGAAAATCAGACTGAAAGCTTTGCCTGCATCAGCAACACAAAATTACTTTCAAGATACTCTAAAATCAATAAAGTCTCCTTATATTTCTCTTTAAAACTCATGTCCCCTCTGATACAAAATAACATAATGAATTAAAAAAAAATCATCATTGGGTAAGCATGTGTATCATTGGGATTGACATCAGGGTATTTCTGCTCTACTGCACCCACTGCTTTGTACCACATCTGAATATTTTGCAATATAACAGAAATTAATTGTTTCTCTTTAGTCATGTATAATCTTCCCAAAATGCCAGTGGATCAAATCAACACACTTATGCTCAATATCATTATAATGACTTTTGTATTAACTGCATAACAGTATATTTTTATGCCTCTAGAACTGCATATACAAACCCAAGATGTTTTCCATTAGGAGGGATGGGGTGATGTTTTGATTTTTTTAAAATAAATTACTTATTGGGTTGACAGAATGTTTCAAAATGCTGAGCGGGAATATGGAAAGTGTAAATGAACAGAAGTGAATATTTACATAAAAAGGAAAAGACAACTGAAATGCCATTATTATTTAAACACAGACTACCAGCACATGCAATTTTCAAATATTATTATAGCTGTTACATGTGGAAGATTTTATGGAGGAAAATGGTCATTACTGGGAG
>NW_010543992.1:51577-51816 GCF_000687285.1 Phaethon lepturus | reverse complement strand
TATATATATATATAAAAAAAAGGATTAATTTCTCAGAGGGGAATTTAGTTACTGTATTTCTTCTGGGGTGATGCAAATGGAGTTTAATCTGTAACATCTGTTTTACTGCCATTCGATTTAGAACCTGATCTTTCGTGTACCAACAAACCACCACTGATGGAGACACCAGCGGCAAAATGAACAAACAGCAGCAATTCTGCATCCTGTTCCATATGAAGGGCGCTGATTTCGACGAAGGA
>NW_010543992.1:30049-51559 GCF_000687285.1 Phaethon lepturus | reverse complement strand
GAATTTCTGTCAGACTTCTTACATGATGAATTTCTCTCATTTGGATGTAGCATGGCAAACAGCAAAGCATCACATATCAGAAGCTTGCACAGGTAAGACAGTCTTGAAAATGTCAACAGATTTGATTGTTTAGAGTTTTTTGCTGATTGAAAGCTTGTTGATTAATGCATTCAGTCGCTGTTATAGAAAATCCCATTGAATGAGTATGACCTAAATTGAGAAAAGAATGGGTTTGTTTCTTTGTCTCCAAATAGGCTGCCTCTTGGGTGAAGATTCTGATGTCAGATATGCTGAAGTGTACTGAGTTCAGAAGGGTTACATGGGAATAAAGCCAAAGTTACTAGGGAATTGGCTTAAGTATATAGCCTTCTTTAATGCTCTTGCAAACACTGGTTGCAATTTCCGTGCTTTTGTGCATTTGTAAAATACACATACACCCACACACAGATTTTTAGTGACACAATTCTTGAAGGCTTAAATACAAGCTTTCTGCAACATTTTTTTCATTGTGTCTTTCAGCAAACCCAGATATCTTAACTTTTTTTGTCTAGAAAAATGGTAAGGTAGTGCAGTACATTTTTACTATCATGACTATTTGCTGAATGGTAGGCCATACCAGATATGGAGTCATGTGGCAACTGTACAAGAACAATAATTTTTAGCACAAAATTATTAAACAAAGGTTCTTCAAAGTCCTAATATAGGGGATGCTGATTTATAGATCAAAAATATGCCCTGGAGTCATGGAGAGCCTTATGTTTTCTTCCCCATTAGCTACTGATGGGATGACTATGCTTGGAAATTTGCCCGAGTAGATATTCCAGAAAAATCAGCTATGGTTGAAATGTTTTGTTCCAACATGAATAAAGCAAATTTTGAATCAAAACACACAACCGTCTTTTATTCTGGAGGAACAGCGTCCACAAGGGGAGTTCTGGAATAACTAGTCTGGAATAGCTATTGTGGTAAACTGCCAGTGTATGAAGCACTTGCTGATGGATACTGTAGCGGCTTTTTAAAAAAAACTTTTAAATAAAGATGTTGAAAAGAATGTCTTGACTCTTCAAACAGAGCCAAGAGAGACTCAAAGGAGACAAGAAAACTAAATAAACTAAATATTTAGACAAGAGGACCAGAATATGTTTGGGTCTGTTCAAATTCACGTGAAGTGGAAGTCTCAAGGAGCTCTTCTCTTACAGATCTTTCTATATGGCTTACAGGAAAGAATAAGAGAATAATCCAGCACCAGACAATGCCAACTAAAAAGGATACCTGAACTAGTTTACTGTCAAGATGGCTGGGTGGTCACAGACCTTCACTGAACTGATAGGTGAAAATGATCTTGTTGTAAGTATTTAGCTCTGAGAGTTCAGGTCCTGCCTACGGCTTTCTGGAGCTGTGGCAGGTCACGTGCACCTCTGTTGCGCTCCCATTGCAGGCTTCAGTAGGTCTGAGGCTCACATCTTCTGGCAATTGCAGACTTTAGAGGCAGGGAAACTGATCTGCAGATGAATTGACTTTGAATCTCAAAGCAAAATGGAATAATTTTAATGACACATAGTTGGAGGGGATATAATATTGTAATCCCCTATCACATGGCCATGCTAAGTATTTACAGATGATGAGGAAAGCTAGCAAAAAAAAAAGAGACAAGTTCAAAGCAAGTGGGGAGAAGCAAGATTGTTTTTGCTGAATTGTGCTTTCTGTCATCAGTGACATGAGAACGCGCTGCTGACACTGTTTGTTACTGAGGGGATCTCATGTTCTCAAATTTTAAACGGCAATTTATACTGAAATGTACTACTATGCATCAGAAAAAGTCTGGCGCTTTTCTGCTTTCAAAAGAACATACTGGATCATATTTAATGTATCTTTAGTATATCCCTTGAGCTGCGTTGTTTGAAAAATAGAGTATGTAGATGATGATACAGTAATATCTGCCAGGATTGGCCTTTAAACATCACTCTTATGCAGTGAAGTGTAATCTTGGACCTGTAATTATCAAGCAGCAGTGCATTTTCGAAGTCATACTGCGTCCATGCACTACAGTATCCTGAAGATGAGGCAGCAGTGATGAAAACCCTCTGATTTTACCAGCAGTGGAACACATCTTTGCCAGATACCCCTCTGTTGTTTCCAGTTGCACCCTGAAGCCAGGTGTACATACAGGGATTTTAATATATCACATCATTCAGGTCATTGTGGGCCTGGAAACATAATATGATAGGCCTGAAAAAGATGTTAGAGTTTTCTAAAAGCACTGCTAATTTGATTTTCTATTGTGTATTTTAATGTAATTCAGAGCATATTCTCTCCCTTTGTGGTAACTCACTTTCTCCAGTAAACGTCTATTATTTGCAACTTGAAGAAAGCGATGATTCGTTAAGTGTATCTATCTTGCCAACCGTACAGCCTGTCCATCAGTATGCACAGACAACCGTCATGACCTTGATTAGAGAACACCTCCGTATTGTCGGTTTTAAAATCTTTTGTTAAGCTTTCAGAGGCTACTTCAAATAAATACATTGAGAGATATGTATAGGGCTTCAAACAAAGGTAGTGCAGAACCTATAGGAGAGTTATGATGAACACAGAGGCTGCAGGATCAGCTGGTCAAATGCAGTCGAGCACATCATTAGTTGAAATCTGTGGTCTCACAGCGGTTGTTAAGAAGGTGGTTGAATGGAACATGCCAAAAAGGTGTTCCATGGGGGGGACCATATAGATCCTGCTGATTTGTGAACGTGATGGCAATACTAATTCAAGGGTTAGGTGGAAGCAATCAGGGCACACTTGAATTTTTTTTTTTTTATTTAATGATGCACATCCACATGTATTTAATCCAAACCCGTGCTAGCTCTGTACAATTTGGTTAGTTAGAGTTCAGAGCGAACCATTGCTAGACTAGTCGTTCTCATGATTTTCATATATTGCTGTTTTCAGCTGCAACCAAAGTAGATGTTATCAAACAAGAATGTATTTTCAACCTTTAAAAAGATTGTGGTCACTTCTAGACAGTTAGCTTGGTCTAGATACTTTATTTAAACTGCTTTACTTAAGTCTATAGGAACTTTCTTATCTAGTCTAGAAACAGGAGATAGTATTTAAACTCTACAGTAAATACCTTCAACAGTAAATATTGTGTTAACACAAATAGGACCAATTTCTTTATCTTGGCACCCATTGTTGGGAGCTGGGCTGGATGGCTAAGGAGTTCATCATGTAGAATCACTGTAGTTAAAGCCAGATGATGATTATGTTGTAAATAAAAGAAGGAGCAGGGGAGTAAAGGAAGAAAAAACATAAAGAAAGAGAAGAATGTGTAAAGTTGCTACCCTATCCTTTCTCTTAAGTGTATGGGCCATGCCCACTGAGGCTAATGGAAGAAGCCTCAGGGTCCCTTTTAACTTTTCCTCTCATCAGCGTGCCTGTGTGTGGAAAAAAGTGGAGAATGTTTGTAAACAGAGGGATGTGCAATTTTTCTCTATTCTAAAGTGTGATTCTTTTGCAATGATAGAAGAGAGACTTCTTAAATCCCTGGCAGTCCATATCTGTCCAAGTATCTTTTGTCTTTTTTGGTTTTGGTTTTTTTTGGTAACACTGCTCCATGAGCTTTGCATGCTAATATTGCCTTTGTGTATTTGCGGTATTGCCAGTGGCTTGCAGCGTGTTCATACTGTCTATGTATGTTGAGTAATTTTATGCTTTATTTTATGCTTCTGCTGGATTAGAAATATGATGAATTCATAAATTTGTCTGGCTTTCAACTTGCAGCTGCCTCTGCATGTGGAAACTGATGGGGATTCCTTCTCTGGTCAGTTGTTTTAAGAGCATTAAAAAGGCATAAATGGGGAGTGATTGAGGAGAAAGCCAGAGATTCCACAGCACAGCAAGAAGAGCACAGCCAGAAAACGAGGTCAGTGCGTTCTTCCTTGCAGGAAGGCGCAATGCCAGTTATTCCCCAGTGCCAGAACGACTTTACTGAGGAAATGGGTGTGAGTTAAAGACTCTGAGGCTTCGCTTCCTTCTTTCCTGTGCCAAGTGTACCTCAGCTGAAACGGAAAGTCAGTGGGTGCGAGTGACTGGCCTCCTGTGGTCCCTGCACAGCTGGTGGGGTTGGGAAAAGGATGCTAGGCTGGAGCAGTATTACCTCCAGCTCCCAAGACCTTTGGAGGCGGGTGCTGGAAGGTCAAGTATCTTGCAGGGATGCAGATACCTGCTGGGTGCTGGTCTTTGGTGAATACTAAGAAATGAGGGGAAGAAAAAAAAATGTCAATGCCAGCAAAGGTACTGAGGTCTGAGGTGGTGGCACAGACAGTAAGGTGTAAAATTCAAAATATTCTGCTAGAACTTCTATAAAAAGGGTATCTTTTCACTTTAAGTACTCTTATTGCTAAAAAGAACACATTACATGACTTTTAAAAACATCTTTTCCCATTGTCTAATGAAATAACATAGCTGTATGTAGTGCTGTTATTGTCTGCAACACAAACACACTTCCCGAATTCTGGTGCGAACGTGTTTCCATTTTTGCTTTCAATGGTTTTCTTATTGCTGTGAAAGCTTCCTGATTCAACTCTCTTCATTAAGGATTTCTTATATTTCAATTATGGATCATTCTAATCAGCTTTTCAGTTACAGCTAGAGCAGGCTGTTCAGAGCACTCTTGACTCTTCTAAACAAGGCACTGTGAGGAAAAATTAAAAAAAAAAAAAGAGGTGATTAGATTTAAATGAAAATGAAAAATAAAGGGAAACATTTTCTGTACTTCACAGAAAATACAGACCCAGACTGGAAAGGATTGTTTGGGTCCAAACCCTTAAAACATCTGAAACTGAATTTGTTTTACCACTGGTATATACTATGAAGATTTTGAAGAAATGGACATTCCAACTTTCTAAATTCTTGCAGTTAGTCCATTGCATCAGCTGATAAAGTGTATCACAATTATGTTGAACTGGGATGCTTTTTGTAAGAAAGAGATTTGTGAATATGAAAAAACAAGGCAGTATCGCCGTACCATATTACAAACCACAAAATAGTAATAGAACTTTATCATGATTTTTCAAGTCATCTGAGATCACTCACTGTGACCTTTGTTCTTGTGGCAGATTCTGAAGTATCCATGGTGACCATCTGCCCACAGACTATTGAAAGAGACCCTTGAACAGGAAAACTCCTATTGTCATCATCTGCCTGAAACGTGATGGAAGGAGCTGGTGCTTGAAGGCAGCTCCTGGAGTCTGTTAGGAGTCGCAAGATGGGAGTCCCTTGTGAGTAACAGAAACAAATTGGGCTATGGACACTGTTCTCTGGAATATATGGCCGCAGATCCTTCTGGGAAACCTAGCCAAACGTGCTTTTCAGCTCTGTTAAACGCACGTATTTGGCTCATGTTTGAGGTTAGATAAGTAAAATGTGATGAAATATTTGTGTTTCTATCTCTTCACTGATGTGATCTTACATTCAGTGGAACTTAGGGGACAAAGTCGGCATCATTTGTGTAAGTCTACGAGTATGTGGTATGAAAGGTAAAAATACTCTGATTTTAAACCTTTCCGTAGCTCATTTGTAAAAATAGGCACAACATATTTTATTCTGCTCTTTTTTTTTTTTTAACTTTAAATCCAATATACCCAGCAGTGTGTTTATCACCATGTTTATCATTGTGTTTAAAATAACAAAACTCTTTGACAGGTATTTCTGTTCAGTGCAATATACTTTTTGTAGAATCAAGAGACTGTTGTTTCCTACTAATTCAATATTTTGTTTTATTACATATTTATATGCAAAACTATTGCATGTACGATGGACTGTCGCAATGTGGAGCAACAGTCTGTGACTACACTTCTTCAGAAGGAATAGATCTGATGATCATGGACTTCGCTGCACTGTGTCAAAGACACTGCTGGTTTAACAGCAATCCCTATCCAGAGCACGGAGGACCTTCAGAAGCACTTTCTCTGCTACAGGCACACAGTCGTCAGGTGTCATTTGTAAATATCAAGGTAAGGAACTAAGCAAATCCATCCTTGTATTCAGGCTTATTTTCTACTTTTAATTTGTGCAGTCCTTATGTATATATATATATATGCTGTAGAACTTCAGGGTTCATTTCTAAACTTTGCCTGTATCCTACATAAAAGAGTACGCTCTTCTAGGTCACAGAGAAGGGAGCACAGTTACTTTACGCTATGAAGCAGGCGGCTTGCGTTCTTGGTCCAGTCTAGCTCAGAGTGAAAAACTTGGTCTAAATTGCCTGCGTCTCTGGTGACTGCACTTACCGTTAAAACTTGCTTTGGCCCGATGGCACCAGGGACCCTAGCACCCGTGTTCACCCCTTTGTGGCATCTTTTGGTTTGTCACGGATTGTGCAATTGGATTTCCAGAAAGGCTTGGTTGTCTTAAGTCAGGAATTAACAATGATGTGTAAGCACTTTTCCAGAAAACATGCGTTAAAGGCTTTTATTTTTCTGTATTCTGTTAAATTCACGTGAAGTAATGTATTAAGCTTTATGTGTGTTAGCACTAATTAGAAGATGCTTTCCCTTTGTAACAGTTTTCATTTAGAAAGTAGTTTTCATTTTGTTGAGGGGAGGAAAAACTTTGAAATAGTCATTAGGAATTGTAGTTGCAAATATGTTTATAATTTAGTGTGCACATTTTTATTCTGGGTAGTGATAAAAAATGAGTTTAATCTAAAAAGCAATCATACATGTCATTTGTCTCAAATGAAGTATGAACTCCATGTGGATGAATCTAAATTCTTCATTTAGGCAGTATGTTTTAAAAGTTATTAAAAACGTAAAGCTGGGGGATGACAGATAATAATTCTAATAATAAACAGGGGCCTGTCAGCTCTGAACTTCCAGTCAGGCCTTTGTTATGGTTTAGAGATGAGCTCCTGAAAAAGAGGATGATCGCAGTGTATAAGGATGAAGTCACAGGGAAAAAAAACTTTGTTCATTGATTACTAGTTATAGGAGTAGCATATGTAGAAATAGACCTTTCTCAGGCTTTTCTGTGGGATTTGAAAAAGGTTAACTGGTTTTGTGGTCAGACCTCTGTTTGCTTTTTGTGTTATTGCTATTTCAATGTAATTAATAATTTTCCTGCTGTTCCTAAAGGGTTCCTAAACTCTATTACTTGTTGCGATAGCTGGTGGTGTAGGTCCAGCTCATCTTCATCATAGCCTTCAGCAGCCACAGGCCTGGGGACTGTGGAGTGTGTGTGTCGGCACATCCACCTGCCTTCCCCCCGTCCTCCACTTGTCTGTTCTGGTTTCAAGTATGGGTTTGAATGCAAACTGTTGCCCCAGACAAAATGTGATACGATGCAGGCTTTTGCATTTAGTTTCAGCTTGTCCTTTCTCAGACGGTTAATAATGGCTCTCAATGAATAGAGAGCCCAAACTGTAGTCCCAGCTTACTCATGGTCATGAGGGTTTTAATTTTAATTCTGTTACTTTATCTTCAATGTGCAGTAGATCAGTTTGCAGGCTTAGTGTTAACAATGGGAATTATTCACTTTGGCATGCATTTGGTCCACTAGTTCAAAGTGAATTTTGTATTTTCTTTGCACATATCTCTTATGAATCAGATAACTCCAAAAAGCTAAAACTTTGGCTTAGAACTTTTGCTTTGATGGTGACTGCCATGACAAGACCGTGCAAGATATGCTAGTAGAGCACTGGGCATAGTTTCAAAGGAAGTAATTTTTGTGTCTTGCAGAGTGTGGAATGGTTATCATGGTTGAATAATTCTGAGGCTACAGGGGATATGAAATTGGTTGGGTTTTTTTTTTTTTATGTTCCAGTGTATTTGTTGGCACATCTAAATATTAAAAGGGTACCTGTACTGTAAGAGCATTTTCTCTTTTAAAATTATGTATAAAATGTAAGAATCGCTGTTTATTCTTCTCTGCGGAGGTTAGGAGGCTATGTTTTGTTTTTCTTTCAAAAAATGAAATTGAGCAAATTTCAATGAGCAAAATACTGTGTTTACATGCTTTTAGGCGCATACGCTGCGAATGCTAATGTGGATATCATTTGTGTTAGTTTTCTACTACTCAGCATAAGGACAAAATAGAGGTGGTCACGTCTGGATTTGGGGGATTGGCTTTACTTCTTTTTCTCTATAGTTACTTATACAGAAGGGGTTAAATGTAACAGATTTTGAACTCTGTATCTGTATCACTGAAGCAGGAAATGGTATTAGTAGGCAGTGGTAGAAAACAGTAAGCCATAGTCGTAGCTGGAGTGATGGAGGTGAATTAGTATTAGTAGAGTCTGTAACGCTTTGCATTGACTGACATTTGGTCCTTGCAGCTAGAGATTGAAAAATAACCTGAAAGTACAGGCTCCTGCTCAAAAGACAGGAATGGGAGTTGGTACGTTTGTTGATGGGAGATTAGCACACTTCAAATAAGGGCATCATACACACAGTAGTATTAAAAGACCCCTATGCGTTCGAACATTGCTCTGCTTAAGTAGGCGGTCTTATTTTCTTTTTTTCTTGAGTACATTACTTTAGCTCAGGATTCCTTTTATACCTTAGCCGAAATGAGATTTCAGAGTGAAGTTGTTTTAAAGCCCCGGGACAATGGTTTCTTCCTCTTCCTTCTCCACTCCCAAACATTACCACACCTCCTTTCCTGACATCCAGCCTCGAAAGGATTCTGCCCCTCTTGAAGCAGGGGCACCATTTTTGTGGGGGTTTTTTTGTTTGTTTGTTTGTTTGTTTTATAAAGGTTTTAAAAATTACTATTCTTTAGCTTGCCAAGAAATAAACAGAGCTAGGCTAAGCAATTGAGTCCAATACAACCTTCCCCACTTCCTTTTCCACAGTATTTTGAGCGTTTTTTTTTAAGTCTGTGTGCAATGAAAATATATTCTCCTTTCTGTTATTTTGTCTCCTAAAAACACTACCCCATAAATCCCTTTTTTTATTAAAAGAAGGGTGATAACCCATTTACTTATTCTTCTGTTTGAGTACTTATTCACTCCCATACTTTAATTTTCCCCAAAAAGTAAATGGAGGAAAAAGAGTAGCTTGCTTTTTTTTTCTTTTTTTCCAGAGCTGCCAAAGAGGTGAGGTCCTCCATCATTCTGTGTCCTGAGCACAACTTTAATCCATCAATGGGACACAGAGTACATCCCAACATTATCAGTGGTGAAAGTACTCCAGTAATCCATCTTTCAGCTTTTCCACATGGACAATGAGGTATGAGTTCTTACCGCTATGGGTAAAGAATTTGGAAAGAAAAAAAAAAAAGCTGCAGTGTACTTCGCAGCATTTTTTTGTTGTTTTGGTGTATAATATATACTGAAGTGATTTATGCAACTTAAAAGTATATTAAAACAATTGAACTAGTCAGTCCTAGGTTATTCCAGTTATAACTATTGTATCGCAGCTCAACAGAAGTGGTTTAATTATCAACTAAGGTAAGATTTACCTCCCATTTGGAAACAAGTTCAGGGTGTAGGCTCATGGCAACGCTTACTGTAGCAAGGCCGTTAACCGCAACAGCAAGCAAATTACCAGGTAGTAGCTTGGGGTTTTTTTGGGTCTCCTTTGCTGAAGGAGGGGAGTTTGCTGTCACCCGGACCTTCAGCTCACCCAGACATACAGTCTAGGAGTGGCAGTCTGAGACAAAAAACAATACAGACAGGTTATGTATGAGTTATTCTCAAGTTGTTTTGACAGACTTTTTTAGCAGCCATGGCATAAACTCACTCAAATGAGTTAAATAAGTTAATTAAAAAAAAAAAATTGAAGCGGTATGTTTCACTCTGGAAGGAGGTAAGCATTCCAGCTCTGAATTTCATGGGAGTTGCACAAAAGACTACAAAAAGAAGACATTTTCAGATGACTGAGCAGGTTTAACAGAATTCCTGCAGATTGCACTTGAAAAGAGATGCCTAAATTTCAGGTGTTGTCACTGCAGGTAGAAGCACACTTAACCCAGTTAGCTTATGAAACTTAAGACATGAAACAGTGTGGGGAGAGCAGAGCTGGCCCAGTGTAACTACAGTTCTAATGCTCCCCACTAGAGCTGCTACACCCAGCCCGTGCTGTGGCTAGTGCCTGTGCGGAAGCACACGTCAGGTGAGTGCTAACTCAAGTTGTAGATTAAGTGCTCATCTACTTTGGCATTTCCCCTATCTGGATTAGAGTGGTTTGATCACTGGCTGATACCATTCGAAAGCTCAGCAATTTACGGGCCGGTAGGCATCTCTCTCAAGTCAGATAGGCTTGAGTATTCAAAGAACGGACTCAATTCTACAGATTTAAAACATACCTGTCATTCATAGCTTTTGCACAGACACCATTAATTCTATTGGGGGGTGAGGCGTGAGGGAAGTCTCAGTCATTGCTTTGCTTCTTGTAGGTCTTAGAACAAAACAGCTTCTGCACCACTAAGTCTCTCTGGCTGAGGTTTGATTGAATGCCACGCTGAGACTAACTCCACCTAGACTGATGGAATGAAGAAGATACATATTTACTTTAGCCTCTACTCTGCTACCAGCTCGTGACGGAACAGAAAATTTGGCTTCTTAACGTAAGTAAAGATTAAAAACTTTTTATTAAAAGGCAGATTCAGGAGACCAAGAAATAGGAATATGAAGCTTCTGATAAAATAATTTTAAGTGCAGCCATCTCACATTTAAGTCACATACGCAAGCTTCCTTCAGAAATGCAACACTCTGCTAAGTATTAAAAATGGAAGCACTAAATAAACTAACACTTCAAAAATGAATAATTGTTAGTAACTGTGTAATGACTTTCTCCCTGGGTTAATATTTAACGCACAGCTAAGACATCTGTGAAAGCCTAGTTTAGAGCAGCTCTATTATTTCCGTATTACAGCACAAGAGATCTGAATACACGTAACTTTTTATTGATCACAAACATAATACTTCTTTCAGCAGTTAAAATGCATGAAGATTCATATGCACAAAGTGAAAATAAAGCACAACCAAAAAATAACTTCACATTTTTTCCGTTTCATTCTTAGTGTAAGCAATAAATACAATGCTATAGCTTCTATTAATCTTATTTACATAGTACAATACTTGAACGGTGCCTGGTTTCCAGCCCAAATGTTTCATGACATGAAAAGGAGTATGTGTTGCAGCAGTTCTACAGCCACATACTCTAGTAGATCATCACAATGAAAAAACACATAGCAAAAATGCTAACGTTAAAACAAACAACAACAAAAACCCAACAACTGAGGGGACCCTGCCATGGAGTGTTTTATTAATTGAAGACAGTAGCATTAAAAATAGACATTCCCTCTCACAGAATACTAACATGCTGGTATTACAGATACCAAACATAAACCAAGTATTTCTGTAGCCCCTGTAGATTGATATGATAAATCCTCACGAAATAACAAAAAAATAAAGAGCAACTAGCAACAGGTAACTGTTTGCATGTCCAAAGGAATCTCACAGACCCTGCCAAAACAGAGTTCACTTCCATCCCAGAGAATACAGACAAGGACGACAACATTCTGTAAAGTGGAAAATAAGCCATGAGAAATCAGCATGATTTGATTTTAATTTATTGTGGCAGAAAACCATTTTAAGCAGCAGACCCTTCTCACATAGGAACTGAAAAAGGTGAGGTAGGAAGACAAAATAGAGAGTTTGTAGTTTCCAATGCAAAATAGGAAATGGGTTAGTTAACTGCATGAGGAGTGGGAAATGTAGCTCTCCTATGCCCTGTAAGCCTCCCGAGCCACAAGCATTTTCTTGCACATCCAGTTGGGTGTGTGTTTCTTTTCCAAAGCAAAGATAGAAGTGTGCCTAGAAGCACGCTGTGATTGTCCACCTCAAAGAGGATCATTTCTGTGGAAAAACATTCTTCCCTCCTAAATTACCATTACAAGTTTCTCCAACAGACAATAGGGAGCAATTAGCAACTGGAACTTTGCATTAAATGATAAAAATTTATAGGTTATTAAATTTGAACTGCCTAGCTGAGAAGGAAGCTTGATTTAACAATCTAATATCGTATCACACTCTAAACCATCACATATGTTTTAATTATAACAACCCACCAGGTGCCCTTGAAATAACTGTCTTATAATGTGCCATAAAGGACTTCAAAGGACTTTTAAATGGACATGTATCTGTCTGGGCTTTAATTCTCAGCTGGTACCCCTTGATTCTGAAACTGGAACTCCAGACAGATTTATATCAGTTGATGATCTGGTCCCTCAAGTGCAAAGCTGCTATACCACAGCAGGGATGTTCTGCACCACTAATATTTTTAGAACATTGCACAAATTCTAAGTAACACTACATAGATCAGCAAGCAGAGTTGCAAGTAGCCTCTAATCATGTTGTAGCAGATACCGTTACTGTATTCTTACTATTTAAGCGATTGTGACATCTGATTGCCAAATTTCACACTATCCTTGAGTACAGAACCCAACTGATTTTCAAATCATTCCCATCAATCAACCAGACAGCTTTGCAGAAGAACAGAAATCTTATTTGTGCATCCTAGCTGCGATTCTATAGTATAAAACTAAGTCATTAATAAAACTCTTTCTAAATTCAAGCTCCAGACATAAGAACTGCAAAAAACTATGGAAAAGTGCAAGTGGTGTGAACTTACCTCGTCCTCCTAATGTTCTCCTTCTACATACAAAGCGTTTAAAGCCTTATGAAGTCACAAACCAATAAACACTGTGACAGCAAATTAACTAGATGCTAATGAAGCTTACAGAAATGTTTAAATGTTAAAGTCAAGTTGTTCATATACAAAATTAAGTATTTAAAACTGAAATGGCCTCAGAAAGAAGTGTGTCTCATTTTTTTGCCTGGCTGACATGCACCAGATATACATTAGTTAGTTAGCATAATAGTCTATCAACTCCAGCATCTACTTTTCCTCTACTTCGTTTTGTTTATTCCCCACTTGAAGTAGACTTACCTGTAAAATAAACCAATAAAACCTTTTTCTACTTTTGTGATTTTTTTAGTAAGACTTTTCTAAACTCACCTCATCTCCTGCCCTCATTCTTGAGCATTTTTGTCATTTCACTTAAGAAAACTACTCTTTCTTTAAAACATAAAGAAAAATTTACAAAAACATAGATTGCCTTAAACACACGTTTTCTCAAGACCTTCCTGGCCTCCTCCTCATTTTCAGCAAGACCTTCACTCACCAGTAGAACCAAAGAAACAACTTACAAAGTACTGTTCTAAGTAGCTGAGGTAAAGATTCAGAATCAAGCACTCCAAAATAATATCAACATTCTCAATCCATAACGTTTCGAACCTTTATAAGACAAACTTTATACTGGATTTTCCAAATAATGACAGTTACTAACGTTAGTTTGCTTGATTAGTCTGAACCTCATACCCTGGCTTTGAAGGTAGTATGTCATTTGCATTGTGTTCAGTCTTGCATGCTTTTCTCAGTCAAAAAAAAGCCACAGAATTAATTAAATCTTTGCCCCATGAACAAAGGAATAAATTATCAGGCATATGACCAAGGGAATACTTAAAAATAAAGCAAAACCACACCATGACTACAACAAATTCTGTACCCAGTCTTTTCCCAGTCGAGTAAATTCCTTAAGCACACAGTGAAGTTCCATCAGCTTCAGTTAGGTGTTAGTGTCTGGAACAATTTACAGTCATTCAGGACACTACTCTCCTATGTACAGACACTCCTGTACATGCATAAATAGTTTACATAAAATTGCTCAAAACTTGCTGTAATACATTACATTGCAGTACAGAAGTAAGCAGAGTCTCAGGCTTGCACTAGTGTCCCTATGCTTGATTTTAAGTACTGGAAAAAGCAAACTGGCCAAGCCAAACCATCAGTATCTGTGAGTCTGTTATCTCAGACTATCTGCTGGGCTTTTTTGACAGTCAAATGCTGGACACAAAATTAACCTCTATTGTTATTATTGCACCTACTTTAACCACTTTCCTTTGTTCTGTGTTAGGATTAAGACAATACAGTATGGTATTTACACTCTAAGATTCTATAGACAAATGAAGTGGCTTCAAGACAACAGTCTTCCACAGAATGCCAAGAAAATAAGAAATCCTTCATTGATTCCCTTTGTACAAAAAATTGCCAACTTTGTCTACACAGTAGAAACTGAAGAGGCAAAGTTTGTATCCTATCAATGCACATACATATATAGATATATATATGTGTACAGATGTCCATACTATATAGATACACAGAAACACAAACATAGGTATATATGCATTCATATACATACATACGAATGTGTTGGTTTAGTTTGCATCATTCAGGAGAAAAACATATTCCAAGTTAGATAAAATCTTCTGGCCGCAAAGTCCTTAAATCCAACTTGGGGTTCATGAGCTACGAGGGTAAGCGCACTGGCGTAGGCCGGGCCTTTGGCAGTCAACCATAGAGCTTTTCAGTTTTTAAGACAACGCTCTCCATGTCATGGTAGCCCTTCCCATTTAAATGTTCACTGGTGCAGTCGTGACTGTAGCTGTAGCCTTGAACATCGCTGATGGACGATACGGTGTAGGAAGCGGTGCGTATAGCATCCGAGTGGCTGAAGCTGTGCTCAAATTGGATTTTGTACTGATTCCAGTGTCTTCTCAAAACAGCTTGGACCTATGCCAGAGAACAACAAGAAATGCACATAAAACATTTGGAGAGATGTCACAGGACTTCATTCTTTGACAAACAAGTGCCACACTAAACATGGCTAAGCAAATTAGGTAGTAAGGCTGAATAATCCTGGAAATTGGAGACGCCTACATGTGATCTGTCACGTGAGATGTTCTGAAAGATTTACAACTCAAGGAGGCATTATTCTCAATCAAATTGTCGCGTACTAGTGTCTCAGGAAAAACAGAGATTACAGGGGGAGCAGCAGCAAGACAATTCCCTGCTTTCTCCCCTCCAGCGTGGACAGATCAGATTTACAGGTGCAAAAAGTCATTTCTATTCACCCTTATTATTCAAAGGCTGCCACATCAGCAGCAGCTGAAAATTCTTATACTCTCAACAAACCATAATTTACTTTGGCTATGGTTCTGGCACAAGAAAGCCTTTCTTAATTTCTGACCATACCTTTATCACCTGAATGGAAGGACAATTTCCCAAACTCCATATTTCTACCACAAAAAACAAAAAAGGGTTAAAAACAAAGCTGATAAAACAGCCAAAGGCCCCAGCTTATGTACATGTCTCCACTGAATGGATGTTAAATAGCCTTCCTCCCCTACAGTCCGGTTAACCACCTGTAGCATACTGGATTGATGAAGCGTCACATTTGTGAAACTCAACCTGGCATTAGTTTTTCAGTGAAGATGCCGAGTAAGGAATGCTAAGAATGGCAATATCTGTTGTTGTTGTTGCTTTCTCAAGAGATTTTTGCTTTTTATGTTGAAAAAATTGCTCACAGATCATGACTGATTCATTTCCTTCGTACACAAAGTATTCCTACATCGACTGGCAAGGCACTGACTTTCAAGAAATGCCAGGGGGACACTGACACATTAGAACTAAACAGTGAACAGTGATTCCCCCATTAAATGTTGATATTGTGGGTAATTATTTTTAGGGTTTTCCACATGTCTTCAGGGTTTCTTTTGGGTTTGTTTTACATTTCCCTAACACAATGGCTTCTTTCATCTGATTTTACTCTGGCTTTAATGATGAAAAATAAAAATAAATAGAAGAAAAGATATGCAATTTTTAGACTTCCTGCAGTCTGGTATCAGAATCCTCTGTGTAAAGGAGGACCTCATATTCCTCAAAATCCTTACAAAGAAAATGTAAAAGCGTAAGGGAAGAAGTATCAACCAAGTAACATATGAAATGAGTATTTTAGGGCAAAGGAGATGCTCTTTCACTGTTCAGAAAACCACTCCAATCCACTCAAATCATCTAAACACAAATCTACAAACATTGAAGAGAAATCAAGTGTCTTAATACTTCTGAGTATCTGATCTTATCCCTCTTCATATCAAAATTCTGTATTTCTTCTGAGTCTAAAGGAAGAGTTCTTGTTTCATCACAGGAAGTTTTTCATTATTTTGCATTGCATAGCAATATATAGTCTTAAATCTTCACACCAGCTGAATCCATTTCCTGTAATTCCTCATAAAGCCAAGATTTCTGAGAAGGAAGCTTGGAATTTATTTCTAAATCACATCAATCAATCTGTGCCTATCACTAAGCTATGTTCCATTTGTTCTCCTTTCCATGGTCCATTTCCTCAATAAGATTAGTGTTTTACTGTAGACACACGCTCAGAAAATTACAGGCTGAGCAATTTTCACCTTAGACAAGACAGGCAACAGGCATGAGATGGGAAAACATCAGCAACAGCAACTAAATGGCTTAACCAAGGCCAAAGAATTCTGTCGGCAGAGCTAGGGAATAAACTAGACTTGCCAAGTTGCCAAAAAGCCTTACACCCAGGACCTCTCCCCCACTTCCTCCTGGTTCTTCAGTAACACTTGTTTGTTAATAGTTGTTAATAGTACCTGTAAACCAGTCTTAAAGGATACCAGCCCCTGTAGCTCAAGAGAGCCAACAGTATCCCTGCAAGACAAGTGCCTTTGGGCTACTTTTCTAGGGAGAGCACCGTCTGTTTAGCTTGCTCGCTGGCCAGCGACAGATTGCTGTAACTCATGTTTCCTGTATGGGCAAACAGTGTTTCCTCTGTGCCTGCCCGCCGCTCTCGGTGTATTTCTAACCAAGCCATGTGTTTCTGGCATTCTTCCCAAAGCCTCTCTGTTACTGCTGAATCAGTGTTTCACCTCTGTCCTACTACATGTCTATTCTTGTAGGACATTACATCCTTTCATTTATTATTACTGTCTTTCAGTCTTCTCTAAACTGTCCAATCAATCACTTTTAGAAGGGGGTGTGAAAAATCCATGAGACAACTAATTTTCACCACTAATTATACTCTGTTTAACAATATGTGTCCACCCATGAAGTGAAAACAGAACTTTTACCACTGTCCTCAGCATTGAGCATTGCACACAGCTGTAAGTTCAGCACTTCATTACTTCATTATAAGAAAGGATATTAAGCAACGCATTTAGTGAGAGAAAGTAATGTAATAAATATAAGTGTGTTTCTCAGTCATTAACAGAGATGCCAGTTCCAGCTGGAAGATTCTTGCTTTCTTACCTTATTAGTCAGTAACGGGTTGCTTTGATGAGTTTTCATTAAGGACTTCCAGTGAGTTCTTGAACATACTAGTGGCTTGATGTTCAATATAGCACAAATGAAACAGCTCAGTAGCCAACAAGGTAAAAAATAAAAAAAAACCAAACCCACAAGACAACCTCGCCTACTGGGAGAGAGACTGTATAATCCTGACTGTATAGACCTGAGACTAATCTTTACTGTGACATTTCTACAGACCAGTGGAAGGAAAAACCCCAAAGCTCACAAACCTTACATGGGTAATGTAGGCCATTACTATCACCTGTTATTAACAGCTCAGTAGGAATCTTGCTACTGATCTGTCAGCGGTCTGGGACAAGCTCGTCCTCTGACTGGAGCCTGTGTCACCCCAAAGGCCACTCTAGGCCAACTCAAACTGGAAAACATGATGAGGTAGTCAAGAAGCATCTTACTGTGTGCAATGCCGGGATGGAAGCAGAGCGTAAGTGTCCTTAGGGAAGCCCTGCCACAGAAGATAAAAGACGAAGGGTTTGCATGTATGCCCTTGTCTCTAGGAGGTTTGTGACAAGCAGCTGCAGTGTATGTTAGAACTGGATTTGACAGGACATCCCTGGCTGTGCTGCTCAAGAAGTTTGGAGATACTCTTTGGCTACAGTCAGCATGACACACCAGCTATTTTTCTGACATTTCTTAGTTTCTTTTCACCAGAGCTCTCTGCTAGCAGACCACTTATTCCCTTTTTGGACAGAGGTGGCCTGCGAGTCACCACTCCAACAGAGTTTGGCTCCTGATATTTGGCATAGAAAACATTAAAAGGTACAGTAGCAGTTGGGAGATGCTAAGATTTAGACAGAAAAAAATTAGTGCTTTTAGTATTTTTAGTTGCTGATATCCTACTGGAAAACCTTTGCCCCATTATCACTCAAAGTGTCGATTCCAGTATCTGCATTCACCTGTAAACCACTAACCTGCTGCAGAAAAGCGTCAACACCGCTCTCTGGTGCCTCTCATTTCTACAGTCTCTAACGAGGGGTTGCTGTGACAGGTGATGATCAAGAAGCATCTTGTACGCAACAGCTAAGCCGCAGTCACAGGCTTTGTTCAGGCATTGTTGTGACAGCAAGAGACTATAATGGCAAGAGAATGCACATGTGCCTGCAGGCTCGCATGTCAGAAGCAGAATCTTTTACTAGGCAAAAGAAACACTTTTTTTTCTGTGCAGACATTTTTTCCTAACCACCCTGTCATTCTCCCCATGGATTCCTTTACTGATACAGTAGTTTATAAAGCAGTAAGTCCCTTCTTGAACAAGGTGCGATAAAAAAAAGAAAAGGTGAATACTAGTCAGTGAAGCACTGAACCCAAAACTGGTCCCACTCTAGAGAGAGCAAACACAGACCTGTGTGTTTAAGTGACAAAGTCAAGGCATAGGGTCTGCAAATTAAATGCCTAAATTAATAAACGTTAAAATGCCCAAGTGCTCCTTTTAACATTATCCTGCCAGCAGATGTTCCAGAAGTGATTCATCTGTCACCATTTGTAGGAGTTGTGGAAGAGCTCATCTTTTACCACTGATGAGCCCGTGGTGAATTTGGATACTGAATCAGTGGGATGATGCCGGTTTGCTTTCCTTACACAGCAGAATAGAACGTGTAAAAAATAGGAGTTTGTAACAATGGAATACAAATGGATAGAATTCTTACTGATTATGTCATGTTTTAAAATTAGGGTTTCAAATTGTTTAAGTAATAAAGCAGCCTCACAAGATCCACAGGGATTAAAAGGGAGAGCTGAGCAGTGGACGATGTTGTTTCATAGAAACTGCGGAGATTCCAAGGTTCCCCCCTGACCCATTTTGCACTGGAGCAGAACGAATTATCTATTTGATTTTTTCCAAATATCTGTTTTTAAAAGGCATTCTGAAGTATAAAATTTAGAAAGTAAAGAGTGTGTGAAATATCAATGCTGAATGTGGGCAAGTGATCAAATCGGATCCAGAACGCTTAATGATGTGTTCTGCTTTGAATCAAATATATAAAAGCAGGGACTGGAGCCTGGATCTACTTTATATTAAACTCAGATCAAATCCACTGCTCCATGCCCCCTAAACTGTGAGAGAGCCTATCTTCATCTTTTCTGCCTCCTTGGCAAAAAAATAATTGAGACTCACAAATTTAGGGGGGTAAAACCTTGAAACTCCGTGGTAGTTTCAGTGCCGTTTGGACTTAGGAAGAGGAGAAAGGGCAATCTGCATGAATCTATCCTAGTATTAGCCAAACATTTACCTGTAAGTAAATATCATGGTCCAGTAACATTATGTAAGCACAGTGATAGAATCTGATAACATCAGATACAAGAGACCAAGGGGTCAGTCACATGAAAACATCTGGCTACTCCCACACATCTGCTTACAGCCATATACTGCAACTGCACTAAATGTAGAACAAACGGATGTGTAGGAATAAGTGTAGGATTGTAATTCTTCTTCTGCCAAAAGTCTTGGAAAACTACCAGCTAGTTTTTTGCCGGTGTGTTTTTGTTGATTTGTTTTGGGGTTGTTGGGCTTTTTTGCAAGCAAGAGCCATATTAAGATTTTGTATACATACTTTTTAGCCTTTCTACCACTTCGATCTCTGTCACTGTAAGGCCCTGGAACTGTACTCTCCACAGCTTGGGCACCACAGTCTCTAGACAAAAGTCACTGTGTGCACTCCAGAGGTATGGGGCTTCGATCTATTCAAGGGAACATCAAAGTTTGTTAGCTTCGACAGGGTCAGTACTGAAATACGGCACAATCCTCTGACGTAAGAATAAAGAAGTTCTTGGAATTGACAGATGACATTATTCAACACATATTTCTGACCCAAGCAGAATAAGCTATTAAGTTCTGGTTTTTGGAATGATATTTTTCAGCAGTGCTAAAAAAACGTTTTCCAAGCTTCAGCCTAAAATTTTCCCAAACTGCTGTCATAACACAACAGTACCCCAGCACAGCAACACGTATGTGATATGCTCCGTTCCTGCTGCAGAAAGACCAAATACAGTGATTCTCCAGGATAACTGATGCTATACAGCTGATGCTATACAGCTTCTAACATAGACAAATATACCTTCTGGATATTGAGTTATATTTTACTGTTATATGATATATCAAAGTGACAAATATATTCAGTTCCTTACATAATCAAGTGACATGTATATTGCTCTGCTCTTGGCAGCAAGACATTTTTTTCAAATTATTTTTTTACCTGACAAATTTATATTTTGAATTTTTTTTTAATTATTTTAAAATTACTGTCTCTTCAATTGCTGAAAAAAAGGAAAAATATATAAGGTAGGAAAAGTATTATAAAGATATTAAAAACTGTTACTCTACCTCTCCATTAAAGAAGCAGAAAATTGTAGCCACCAGTAGACCCTGTAAAACCAAAAGGAAAAGATTCTGCTTTATTTCACATACATATGGATTTTTCCAGGTTTGAGACAATTAGAGATTCCTGGTAAAATTCAGATATAGATAGCAAAGAAAACATAGTACAAACCTAAACTGGTGAATTATTTCTAAAAATACATTACTAAAAAGTATTAGGCCAGCTATCTACCATGATGTTTCTTTCCTTTAAGAAATGAAAATTCAGTATAATGAGAAACTTGACGTCACTTCTAAGAAAATTGCATGAAGTTCATGAAAAATTAAAATAACACGATCATTTCCCCTTTATTTGCTTCACATGCCAACTACTATCTAGCTCAAGTAAACAAAAAACTGTTTAACGCTTCCTACCTGGTAGTGCATAAGGATGTGCATCACATAGTCGTAGACTTCCTCAGCGATCCGGCCTTCTGGTCGCCATGGAAACAGCACAAATTCGATGCCAAGTAGTGGAACAAGAATCAGGGTAGCTCTCACTGCTTTCATGTACAGGTTGGATTCTGCCTTGTGGGTGTCCTTCAGCTTGGTTATGAGAACACGAACGATATTTAGCAGGAAGAAAAGATTCACCTGTCAGAGAAGAAAATGGCACTGCTCTGAAAAATAATCCCACACACTGTTTTGTGACACTAAAAACCAGACAACTCAAGAAAACTCACACTACATGGATTGCAGTGTGATTGTACAATAAACATGAGTTAACACTCTTTAAAAACACCTTTAATTAACCGAGATGGGGCTCCAACATCCAATATCCACATCCATTCCTCTAACTTATTAAGCGAGTGTCCATGCAGGTAACCGTTGGTCTCCCAGCGTTACCAATCTACGCATCTTCCTCTGTACTATCACCATAACAGCACACATGTGAGTGATTAGTTTTCTAAAAATTATTATGTCTTTTTCGGT
>NW_010543992.1:20431-30018 GCF_000687285.1 Phaethon lepturus | reverse complement strand
CTCTTCCCTCATTGTATTTAAATATGTTTTTTCAAAACGCTGCTTTTTAATTTTTTAAATATGAATTTGAAAAGTTTATGGAGAAGAAAAAAATACCACTTAAAAAAATTTTAAAAACTAAAAGAAATAAAATGGCAGGCAAAATGCTGCTAACAGGGAACTGTATACTCCTCTAGACAAATATCAGATTTAACATTCTCATGGTGGCCAATGGTTGATTTTTGAATCATTCAGCGGAACTCCGAACGAGGCAGGCACTGAGATGATGCTCTACATCATAACATACACACCAAACTTGATTATTTCTGTAGCTATTAAGGCTTTTCTTGTTAACGGTGGCATATATCTACTCGTTCAGTTTCACGAAAAAAAAAACCAAACTGAAATCACAACTATACAGACTGGATCTCTCAACATGTGAGCACTCATTGTAAGCAACCACAAAACTGATACACACATGTATGTATGTGTGTATATATATGTGTATATATACACACGTGCGTGTACGTGTACCATAGAATCACAGAATCTTTGGGTGAGAAGGGACTTTTGTGTATGCGTGTGTACACACACACAAACCTGTATGTGCATGAGTGTGCACACACAGACCTCCACGCCCCCAACAGCCCAAGGATGTGAGTAGCCAGAGCAACTGCGATGTTAGGGATGATTACACCGTGTTTTCACCTATTGTGCAATAATGGCAGCCCCTTAGAGCTAGAAGAGACCTTGAGAGCTGAGCCGGTCCTGTCACCTTGCCCAAGGGCACAGAGGCAAGACAATGCTGCTTGGGGAACCCACCATGGAAGGGAGAGACCTAGAGTCTGGTCCTCTTTTCTCTTCTTCCAGATAACTGCCTGTCCTTGTCAACAGCTACCTAGAGACAAAAGCGTGGGGCGGGGGAAGAAACCAGCAGACAGACAGACAGACAACTCCCTTCTCAAAAGACCAGAAACTCCTGCTCTAGGAAGAGGCATCTTCTACAGCAAGACAGGCATCTGTCTTCCTGCAGGACAAGTGCAAACAGGGAAGCCATTTCAGACCACATGTGTTACCAGGTCCTCCACAACCCCGGCAGAATTCTTTCATGGCAGCTAAGGTTTTCACAATAAACAGCTATGTATTGTTATAGCAACATGGCCCTTGACAGATATGTGGTGTTATTTATATTCTGCTTACGTGCTATTTAAATCATTTTAACAGGAAATTGTTTTACATAGGAAACTACTGCATTAATTTCTCCTGGAAGTCTCCAGCTACCTTTAAGCTTTGTTTAAGCAACCAAGGTCTTCTGATTCTTTCTCAAGGGATTTATCTAGATTTTATGCAGTCCACGATCCCCATCCAACTTCCTAGAGTACACATAGGCAATAAGTCCTTCCTCCATTTCTAAATTTGATGAAAGTTGCAGCAGCCGGGAATAGAATACCACCCAGCCAACTATTTCATTTACAACATGCTGAAATGCACAGAATTTTTCTAATTGTTCCACTTACCCACCAAAACCAAAAAGCACAAAAACAAGCATGCAAAGAGTTTGCAAATAGCTACTAGGGCAAACTGAAAAGACGAATAAGGCAAAGCAGAGGACAGAGTTCAGAAGAACAGCATGAGTGTCAGTAGAAGTCTGCAGCACCAATTTTTGATGAATATCTCTTCTGACGGAAAATACGGTGAAATCAAGATGAACTGAATTCTTAATTAAAGTGATGAAAACAGGTCTTGATTTTAGCAAGGTAGTGAGGAGATTTTTACATTTAAGCAAAAGTAGGCCAGTGGAACTACTCGCATAGATATTATCATCAAATTGACTGCGATGGTTTGGAAAGCCCCAAAGGAGTCCTGTTGTGCTAGCTGCAGTATGAATGCTTAGTAAAATACCGGCAGCTCCACAGTGACCTGAAAATTGAACTGGGCAAATGAAAAAAAAATAGAAACAAAGACAGAGAAGGAAATCCTAAGTAAAAAGAAATGTTGGTACCTATACCGGGAACTTAGTAGAATTTAAGTTCTGCCTTAAGAGTGGCTGTGAACTTAGCTGAGCTTGTAAGTCAATAGGTACTGCAGTTCTTGAATTAAACTCTCCTCAGGTCCCTGATATTTCTACTTTCTCTCCAGGCTGAGTTCGTGCTAAGCAGTGTGGTGACCATTATTAGTATGTTTGTTTAAATTCCTCCATAGGATGTTATAAACAAACTGTTCTCAGCTCAGGAAACTCTAGTATTCTTAGATACTAGCTGGTAGCCATTGCTTGACTTTTAATAGTTATGCAGCTTCAGGTCTTAGCCTGCTTGAGCCTGGCTTGCTTGGGCAGAACACCTGTTTGTGCTCAGAAAGACATGTTTTATACCTGGCCCATGGACATTTCCAAGTCTGGGTATATGAATGCTAAGCAGTCAACTTTTAAACTCCTAAGTCTTGTACTGAGTCCAGCTTAAAGGCAGTAAATAAGTCAGTGACAAAGCTAGAAGCTCCTGAAATTCCTTCTAGAACACGTTCACTGAGTGCACTTACTTCTGCTAAAAGCATTTGCATAGGCTGTCAGTCTAAGACACCGATACCTAACATTATTATACGGCAAAATAAACATCCCTGTTGTATTATTCATATAAATAATGGCAAAACTAAATCAAAATCTGCTCTTCCAGTGGCACCAGTGCAAACTAAATCACAAGTGCACTGGCACATCTGAAATCTACACTGAAGTCACTGCTGCTTTCAAGTCCATTGCTTTTTCACCCCTCCTCCATTTTAATCCATATTTGTCTAGTGTAAAAACTAACATCACCCTCCACTGTTTCATTCACGCACTATTTCTTTAATTGTGGTTGCTTAGGCAAACTGTTGTAATTAAACGGTCAACTGAAGACAATCCCAATCAAAATGCAACCTATATCTGCTCCCATTCCCAGTTTCTTTGGCAGGAATCTGACCACAGTTATGTAATAACAGGGACCGTAAAAGCAGCGTTATTGTTAACTTCATGTAATTGTAGGATTTTTCAGTGATGTACAAGTTACATTCCCATTGGCTTCTGCCAATTCTCCCTGGCACCCACTTGACAGTCCACTTCATGTTCTTTGAGATCTCGCTCCTGCAAGTAGAAACAGTGTCTTCTCCCTTGTTATCTAATTTGCAGTTTAATATTGTTGCTTAAACGTCTACTAAAGCAGGTCATGCTTAGTAAAGTGTGAAAATTGTATCTGGCAAGCAAGCTGCTTAAGCAAATGAGGGTTCTGTTCACAAAGCCTAAACACATGCATTTCATCTCATGTCTTTATTATAACTGCCTTGTCTTTTCTAAATTTACATATTACCTTTTTTTTTGGTACCAGAAAGGAAAGCAACTCCTTTAAGGTACTTCCACATCACAGGCAAGACATATAGTTGTGTTTAATCTTTGTTATTCCTACATGGTTTTCAAATAGATTTACTGATTGTACTGCGGCAAGAAAAATGTGAGAGGAACACCTTCAGTCAGCTCATGAAAAATATAGAAATAGCAAAGGTATACATATCTGTAAATTGCAAGGAGAATGGACAAAGATTCTGCCCAAACCTATCCCACAGAGGTAACTATTGTGCCTCTGGTAAAATCCAAGGACATTCTCAGCGTTGCCTTGAATGGAAAGGACACTTGACAGTTTGGGACTGATCCAGTACAGCTGAAACCAGTCTTGCCACTGTTTTCAGTGTGACTTTGTGGAGGCCACTGCTGGGAAGGAAAAAATGATCTTTCATTCTAAAATTAGGTCAGAGAGAAGAAAAGTTGCAATGATCGAGAACGGGTTTTAAGTTTACAGATTAGAGCATTAGTTCAAGTGTCTTATCAAGAACCTCTACAGCAGACCTGACTAAGAGGACAAGGGATTATCAGTAATAAATCACACCCCAAGGGCCATGGATCTCAACAATTTCATGGGGACTGCCTCTGGCTTCCCATGCAGAGGTCCTCAGGCGCATCACAGTATCAACAGTCTTCAAAATCTCAGCTCACCAGCTAATTTCACTGTGAATGAAAATTGGAAATCACAAGAACTTGAGGATTTATGCAACGGTCTTCAGAGAGAATTCTCTACACACAGAATGCCCTCTGCAAATATTCTTTAACAATTTAACAGAAGAGGAAGTTCACGCAGATCAGATACTGAAAACAGAAACAAATTATTATCTGAAAAATGCTTACCAAGAGAGCAGCACAAATGGGGCCATGGATGATGTACAGCAGATGAGTATCAGAGCTGATCCAACAACTAGAGAAAACAAACAGGAAAAGAAAAAAAACATTTGGCATTTTATTATCTCTTGTATTCCTTTTTTTTCCCCTTAAAGAAAGTATAACAGTTTTGCAAAGCAAGTTGAGATGCTACTTACTTGTCATTATAATATAAACTTCTAGCAACAGCATGTATGCAGGCAGGGATCAGTGGAAAACCTGTGAAGAAAAACCAATGTTTTCTTCATATGTAAACCTGGCTAATAACAAAGGAAAGCTGCATCTCTTGCAGGAATCTTCTGTATTTTTACCTCATCCAAACTATATACCTGCAGAGCAAATAAAGTAACAGGGAAAAAAATCGTTTCTGTTTTCTCAGATTTCTTTTTGGGGGTGTATGAAACCTTATTCCCACTGTCTTGCCAGGAAATCCATACCAACACACAGAAAGAAACAGCAAATCAAATTATGACTTTTTAGAATGCAACAGTCAATCTTCATTGACATAGGTGTTTTTCAGACTGCTATGTGCAATAACACTAAATAGGTTAGTAATATTAAAAAGGTAATTGTATATATAACCATAGCTTTAACATTATGATTAACAATGTTGATCCTGTCCTCACTGATACTTGCTGGGTATTCAGACAACAAGGTCACCTGCAAAACAAATTTGAAATCAGATTCTGGAAATCGGGCTGAAGTAAAAATTTAAAAAGAATAAGCAAATTAGGTATCTGGGGTTCTTGACACTCTGGTGGTACCTAATTTTCAGAAGCAGCTGAGCACCTGTGATCTTTAACCACATCTTCAGCCGTGTCTGTAGGGGTCAGCTGGCAACCCGGGTACCAAGTCATGTTATAGCCGAGTGGGCCAATACACTGAAGCTGAGGAGAAAGCCCTCACTTGCACTTTATGAATATGCTGTAGTGCATTAGCTGAAATGCCCAGCTTTGGCTCATTAGTTTTGATACTGATATTGAGATCTTCAGCTACAGCTACTCTGTATTTGCTTAGCGAACAATACAGGTCAAATGGAACTCCTGGAAAAATAAATCCTTGGCCATCTCTAACTCAGTTCTGACCCTCCACCCTAGACATGGCGAGACTTCTCTGAAAACAAACATTCATTCCTGAATAAACATCTTTGAGATGAGGAACAATGAATAATTACTTCTTAATGTCTTTTTTTATAATAGGAGACTATTTTCTCTATACAAAGGAGGAGTCGCTTCCTGACTCCAGAAGCGCATAATCTCTCTTTCAGCAAAGATAGAGGTACATACAACTTCCTACGTTAATATTTCTAAGCCTGATAAAACACTACAGACAAAGAAGAGGGGTGTGTCATCGTTGTTCAAAGCTACCAGCTCAGAGAGGCAAAGGAACAGATGTTCAAATTCTCATGGAAAGAAGTAAGAGATTGCATTGGCCTGAAAATACAGAACGTGAAACTGCATACCCCAGCCAAGAAGGTAATACCACATCAAGTGTTGTTTCTCAGCAAAAACAGCCACCACAATGAGAGTATGCAGGTAAATGCCTTCACACAGCATCCAAAAGTAGTTGCAACCCATTAGGTACAAGTAGATGAACTGAGACACTTTGCAACTAACCTGTAGAAAAAAAGCAGAGGACAATATAAATTTTTAAGTTGCAAAAATCTCAGAGCTTTACTTGCAAAATGGAAAAAAGTACTGCTCGAGGCAAATGTTAATGTTTATTCCATTTTTCAGTACAGTTACAGATTTTTTTAAACTGGAGTTTTGGTGGAATTACCATGCCATACTTGCTGGCAATTTGGATTACCAAAAAGTTGGTAACTGAGTCTGTGTTTTTATTATTCAAACATGAGGCCCTCGAGATCCTCAGACGTGATAGCACAAAGCTGTAATGATATTTTCCCTTATTGCAAACACTGACACATTTGACCACTCCAATCCATAGGGAATCCTTAAATTATCTGATAGTAACCACACAAGAAAATGTACTTTGATGAGGGTAATTCCCTCTCAGTTCTACTAGTCACAACATATAACTACTCCAGGGAACGATTTATGTTTTTAAAATGCTTACAATACTTCCAATTTCAGCCTAGTCATAAATGCATTTAGGGCCAGTTGAGAACTTGCATAGTAGGTTCTGGAAGGAAACTCTCTTGTTGGCATATATTTTTACTTGGCTTCATTCAAAACATATTCTTCAGTTGAAATGTTATATTATAACTAATATAACAGTGCAGGCTAAAATGTGAGGCTGTGAAAAAGGAGCAATAGGTAACTTTGGGCGCAGTAGATTATTTTTTTTTCCTCCCGCGATTGCTGTGTGATGGATCAATTTCTGGCACTTGGCTTAAAACAAACTGAAAAATCAATATTCTTTTACCATGTTCTGCTACCTAACTCACTTGGTGATGATTACCAGCAGCTATCTCAAGCCTATTTTCCAGCACTTTGATGAGCTTTTACAGGAGAAAAAAGATTTATCTTTTTACGTGATTCAGCCTCTGGAGTTTTGCCCTAACTTTCACAGAATTTAAATTTATCTTCCAGGTCTCAATAAAAATAAAGCCATAGTTAGGGAGTTGTTTGTTTATGTATTTCATTTTTAGGCTCTTCTGTTGCTATAACTCCTAGCCTTTTGGGAGAAGCTTTCACACTTACTGATTCACACTTACCCCAGTATTATCAGGAAATGAGAAAGAGAAAAAGTCAGACCCAAATGGACAGCTTTTTACTTTTGGAATATTAGTGTCAGCTTTATCACCCTTCGCAAAAAAAAAAAAATATCAATTCTTCTTATTTCAACTGAAGATGACAAAGTTAAAGCCAGAGGAAAGTAGCTGACATCCAAAACACACTCCAGAGCTTCATTTGCTGCCCTTCCTTGGTGAATTCAACTGTCTTAACCTCACTGACATCATCTAGAACAGGCTACTTTCTCGCAGTTGTTTCACTGCAAAAGTGATTTGTACGAGAGCAGTTCAGCATGCTCTGTCTCTTAAGAGTGTTTTTACAATTTCGAAACCTCAGCTATGAAATGCCCAAATTGTTGGTAGACATCTGTTTTAATGCCTAACATGGAGACGTCATTACTGAACATTTTAACCTCGCTACATACAACATATCAACTACTATTCATGTTGCATGTCTCTTCTGCGTTGATGAAATTTTTCACATACAAATCAATGAAGCCACCAAATATACTTTCACTTACCGGATTAGTTGCAACTAACTCCTGATTGTTGGCAACTGCAGTCAGTGAAATTATTGTTACAACAGAGTTGCAAACAAAAGAGAAAAATAGATTTTTATGCAGAGTAATCCTTTGGCAGCTCAGGCTCCTAGAAAAGAGAAACAAGAACAAATGAATACACGGGGGGACAATTGCAAGTACTTGGGGACAACTCTGAAATTTTGAAATACTAGAGCTCTTTATTTTATTAAGAATTCTTACATCAACCCTTTCTTCAGCTCCAGTCCAGATTTAATAGAATGATGTGAAAGGTAACACCTTCCCTTCAAGGCCAACAGGAGGCAAAGCAAGTACATTCAGTTCCCATATGTTTACAGTGAAAGACCTGGTTTGTAAAAAACTATTTAAAAGGTTTGAATAGCAGTAATATAACCTTTGTTTTTGTTAGTACCTTAAGTATTTCCCAATTAGCTATCATACCTGAGCTTGAAGAATTTCTTAGCCTATGTTTCCATTTACCTAAACCTGTTAAAATTTTTTGAGGGTAATTCTCTTTTACTCATATTCTTGTAATTTTTCTTCCTTAATGCTATAGCTAGAGAAATACCCAAATAAGTAAAAAACCACAAGTCTTGACTTTTGTATACAACTAAGTTATAAACAGTATATAGAATACAATCATAAAATGCAATATATAACTGCATTTAATTGTGTTAATTGTCAAGGTTTGATTTTAATCAGAGATTCAATAATACTAAATAATACTAGAAGCTGAACGTAGTCACAGCAAATTTCTGTTTTTCTGCCACGCTAGAGAAAGCAGGTCTAACAGTGCCATTCTAAGAGGCAGGACTGCTTATCATTCAAGTTTTTCCAAAGAAATGCAGCTTTACAGACAAACACAAAAGACGACAGAAAGCTTGTTGAATATACAAACAATTCAGATCATTGGGATATTGAGGCTTAATGCTCAAAATTCCTGAAAGAGCAAGTAACTTCCATTTTATTATAAAAGCAGATCACAAAGTCGGGTAAAAACTGACCCGATCAGTCATACAGCACATCAGTGCCTGCAGTAAGGAACAGAGCCCAGTTTTGCAGGGTGAGCACTGCTCAGAGAAACATTTCCCACACGCAGAGAGAAGTGATAAAGACTGTGGTACTGTGGTCACTCTCTGGAAACACTCTTTGCTTAGTTCAGAGAAAGCATCTACTGAAGTCTGTGCTATAAAGAGTTTGTGTTTTATAACTACACCTACCTACCTCCATTTCATAGCCAGCAATATGGAGTGCAGTTGATTGACAAAATGAAATGACTAACTAGAGGAGGAAAATCTATCACTTACACAGGCAACCACTCTTCACTATTAAAGAAATCAGAAATATATTGACAAGGTCAGCGGGGGACAAGCCTGGATTGTCACACAGGTGGAAAAAATCAAATTTTCTAGCCCTTTAAAATAGCATGCCTGGAAGAAAAGATAAAGTATGGGCGTTGTTGATTAATTTTTAATTTGAGAGGGCAGGAGAGAGAAGAACTTCATATATTAGCACAGAAATGCAGATATGGAATAGTCACAAAAGCTGGAGGAGTATATTGAAATCTGTGGAGGATGCGATAGATGAAACAAGAAACGAAATGAGCCCACTGAACATCAGAGACCATCAAAAAAGATTGGCTACAGAGGAGACTGCACTTCTTGGTTGCATTCTTTGCAACTATCACAAGAAGGGCGTATGAAGCATCCCACAGATACATGGAATAAGTTAACAGGCTCAGATATGCATAGAGCAATTCCATGAATCAGGCAGAGTTTCTCCAGTTCCAGCCTTGGAGCCCTGAGCTCCATTCTAAGCCTCATGTCACTAAATATGAGGGAAGGAAACCACTCTAGAAACCAGTGCTGCCATGCAGCACAAGGAACTACCCTATGTGAACCTCTGGTTGCCAAGTGTTATTTGCCTTAAGAACATAGAAAAGAGCAAGTGTCCAAAACGCAGACCACAACTTTGGATATGAATCAAAAGTGTTAAAGTATATTCTGTTAGGCCTTTGAAAATTATTTTATTTTTGTCTTTAATGCCCAAAACACATAAAGCTTTGATTATTATAATATGCCTTTCTAAGTTCTTTGAATATGGTTGTTGGTTTTTTTCCTGGATAGTTTATATATGA
>NW_010543992.1:16645-20400 GCF_000687285.1 Phaethon lepturus | reverse complement strand
ATTCCTGCTAGGGGCTTTGTGTAAACAAGCCCTGAAGAACTCTGGAATTTTGTCTGCTTATTGTTAAGATTCAATGCACAGGCAAGGAAGAGCACGTTCAGCTAATGGGGCCATCTCTCAGGGTCATCCAGCAGCTGTTCCTGTTGAATATTCAACACACCCATCCACACCCACCTCCATCCATGCATAAAAGCATTGCAGGGATCACCAGACAAGAAACAAGAAAGCAAGACTGATGACATTTAAAAATGAAGACTGCTTTTGGCAATAAAAGGATTTTTTCCTAAGCCTCCCCACCCTCCCGCTTCTGTTACCCTTCCTTTATTCCTTTTTCTGACTGTTTTTCTTAATGACATAATATCCTTTAATCGCTTAATTCTCATAA
This sequence comes from Phaethon lepturus, assembly GCF_000687285.1. Classification (NCBI taxonomy): domain Eukaryota; kingdom Metazoa; phylum Chordata; class Aves; order Phaethontiformes; family Phaethontidae; genus Phaethon; species Phaethon lepturus. The sequence continues at coordinate 20,015 of NW_010543992.1, read as the reverse complement.
TTATGATCTAAGAACACTTGAATGACCTACCCTGGATTAAACCATGTGCAGTAAAATAAAAACAGACTTCCTGCTAAATTACCTATTTCCCTTCCTATTTTGACTCCTGTATGTCTTGCGCATTAGGGGAAAACTCATTTCTCCAATATATCTCAAAAAGAAAAAAGGTAGCATTTTCAAAAGACCCCAGATGTGTTTGGGATCTAATCTTTTAAGGTATTAAATACTGCAAAATCCAACCAGTGAGATGCATATATGTATCTAAGGGGAATTATCTATTCAGCTGAAATTCACTTAAAGCTACTTAGGAGCCTCCTATCTCTCTATCAATCTATCAACCAGTTGTTTGCCCACTCTTTAAGCATAGTGCCATCTTCTGTGAGGGCTGTCGTGTGATTTGACATGATGCTTCATCAACAACTTCTTTATTTCAGGTGGGGGATGTTTTTGTTTGGGGTTTTTTTTTTGTTTGGGGTTGAGGTGCATCTTCCAAATTATAGCTCCTCTTTCTCAGAATTCGCTGTTCTTTTAAGTTTTCTCTTGCCTTGTTTTTCTTTATGAAAACCGTACAACTATTTAAACAGAAGATTTATAATAAACACATGCATGACTTAGACTATGTAGCAGAATGAGAGAAAGCAGAGCAACTGCAAGAAGTTACTTCCATGTGTCATAGATGACTTTTCAGAGAGGAAGATGGGAGTTCCAAGTTTATAGTCCATTTTATGCTATTAAACCAAGAACTCCAATCCACTTGGGGAACACAAGACACAAACTGGACAAGTATTTCCAATTTTCTGAAGAAAAAAAAGAATTTCAAATGAAAAAATAGAATGCACAAAAACATTTTAATCATGAAAAGTTGAAGATACTAAAAAAAAAGAAAAAGGAGACATTTGGAAAAAAGTGGAGAGAAGTAACACCTTTCTAGGCAAACCTAAAGATATTCTGATGGTCAGCAATCCAGCAAACGTCGTCTGGAAACTATCGATCAACTAACAGAATAAATTCTTTGGAAAGATGACGAATTCAAAGGCACCCCCACACAATAGCAAAAAAAAAAAAAAAGTCCACCTGTTAAAGCTATGAATAATTATACAAGCTTCAGCCGATACATAATACATCCTGGTATTAATCTAGATCCTTAAATACCCTTCTGGTACTAAAAATACTTTAGAGGAACTGTACATCCCAAGAGAAGAACTTGTAGAGGACTTTCTTTAGCTTCCTTTAAATTTTGTAATTTCCTTTTATATCCCAACATAACCACATTCTAGAAATTGTGGTTTGTGGGTCTGGATTAATTCCATGTGGTTGTCCAAGGAGAGATGATCCTTCTACCAGAGGAAGAAAAAAATTCCTGGAGGGTTAGACAAACATGACATAGTTACAATGGTAGCAAAGCAGATCACCTGCTTTTGCAGTAAATGCTACAAGCCAGGATGAAATTGGCTTGGTTTTCATATTATAGTATAGAAAAATCCCGCTGTACTGTCTCTGAACTTTTAAAACCATGTTGTATTCCAAATCTTTTTGTTTTCTGCTGAGAAGTCTAGGTCAAAGCATTTTTCCGGTCACATTAGGTATTTAGTCTGTTAAACTTTTTGTGACAATTAAAGCAACAGCATGGCCCTTTTTTATGCATAACCAAGCTTCTTATAAGGCCTCAGAGCCATTTCACATGTTGATTTTGTGGAGGGAAAGTGAAGATGGAAATGGTAAGCATTGTTTTTACAAGTCATATGCAAATAAATTGATTAAAACACACAAATGTTTTGGTTTGTCCTCATGAAAAGAAGTCAGGAAAAGATGAAAAGTCATCTTGAATATTACATTTCATAAAGAGAGGCAACAAAGTTGAAACACACTGGTTTGTTGGGGATTTGGGAAATGTTGGCCCAGAACCTGGGACAATAATTGGAAACACTATATTCAGCCAGATGTGACCAAAAAAGATAATTTTTAATCACATATCTGCTACCCCTACCTAATCAAAGTCCCAATCATGAGAAAAGCAAAATCTGAGCTAGCCCCACAGTTTCTGGTGCATGTGCTATTCATATTTAAGTGTTAGGAAAAAATAAAAGATGCAGCGAGACAGTAGGGTATAGTGGTAAGAAATAGGTAAGACAGTAGAGCAGATCTGTATTATCCAATGAAAAAGTATGCAGAAATGATTAAACTAGTGCCAGCTAACAAGGAAAGCCAACACTGTACAGTGCAGCATTTGCTGGAGATAACAACTCGTCTCTCTCAGCTCTGCTCATATGGCAACACTCCTGGTTTCACCTTTCTACTAAGTCTCAAATTCTAAAAAAAAAAAAGTCTGTCACAGGGAAGAAAAGTAAGTGAAGTAATAAGAAGACTCATTTTAAAAGACCTGTGCATTATATTACAAGTTGTGACAGTGGTGATACACTGCTCAAACTTTCTTTCAAAAAGGTAACATAACAGCTGTTAGTGGATATGACATAACTGTCATAGACATAATACAGTGAATAAAAAAAGATGTTTATTTTTGTTATTCCCATTCCTACTGTAGCTCTTAGCCTTACTTTCTTTACAGTTTATCATATTTTCTGGCAACCTACTTTGTAATGTTACTGCATCTATCACATGTCATCAGTATTTTGGTTTCCATTTGCTCTTCAGTTTGGTTGATGCTTGGCATAGCCACACTGTAGCTTATTATTTAAAAAAAAAAAAAAAACCACAACCAAAAATCCAAAACAAACAAACAAATTTTGTCCTATTTTCAATATACTCTACAGTTTTTGCTTTGCAGATTTAGGATTTTAGGTTTCTGAGAAAAGAAACCTAAAATTTTACTAGAATATAATGTTCAATGCCAAACCAATAAACTGACTTTCTTCACCCTCTTGCTCCATCTAATTCCATTGGTATGCTGGTGTTTCAAAGTATTGGAACTACAATTGTTTGCAAACACTGATACTTAGGTAAAGGATTTTAAATATACTTACTTAAAATAAAAGAATATGCCAAGAGAAATCAGAAGCGATGCAATTGAAAGACCATGTCCGATGATGGCCAAATAATACAAATTCAGAGCAGTCTGCAATACAAGAACAAACCAAGCACCTGTGATGCATACAGAACTACTGTTGATAAAGCACATACTTTTACATCTCTTCTGCGTAGAAAATGACTATGTGAGGATTAAGAAAATAAAACCATTATGGATAGTGATGAATCAAGTCCAGAATTCTGCAAATCAACATCTTACTAACGGAAATCATTACTAGAACTTACCTCTTACCAGTTAAAACATTAGGTTTATATTGTATACCGTTATTTTTCTCCTGAGTATTTACAAAAAACTGGCTATTTATGCTACTGCACTGGGTGCATT
>NW_010543992.1:0-16614 GCF_000687285.1 Phaethon lepturus | reverse complement strand
GCCTGAGGCTTGATTCATCTATTAACACAACTGTTAAGTGAAATATGTGCTTCCTAGATGAATTTATGTATTTTTTCTTCATAGTTTTTTTTTCTTATAATTTAAAGAGACTTCCTTCAAAGCAAGCTGTGATTATGATATTGGAAATTTAGCTTTCATTTGGCATTTAAGGAAAGGGAGAAAAAAAATTAACAATCACTCAAAAATAGTGAAGACTAAACAGATTGTTAAATAAGCCTACAGCCAAATTACAGAATTGTGAAAAGCTGGGTAGACACAAAAGGTAAAAATGAGGAACTAGTAAAATAATATTTGGAATATATACAACATGTTACTGTTAATTCTTTGAATTACTAAGTATATTAAATTCCACTAGTAACAAATCCCTGGTTTCAGGCATGGAATCTGCCTCACAAAATTTCTCATGTGGCATTAAGTGTAAGATTATAATTTTGCACGTAAAGAAATGGAGAATTTCAGGTTGAACCTTATACTGTCACAATAAAGCATAACTATCTGGTTTCCGTAAGAAGCTTTAGAGCATACATACAAATGCTCACGTACTCCAAACTGTATGTATCCTCTGAACTTATTATTCCAATTTAAGATAGTCTAAGTGCAGCCTGCTACATATATTGACTTTAGAAATAAGATAAAAATATTCCAGGTAAAAGCTTTATGAAGGTTATAAGATGAGACAAGCGTACCTCTTTGTACGTGCTAGAATTCTCCAAGTTATCATTATTTTTAAAAATTAGATAGCTTTAAAAAAAAAAAAAAAAGACATGCAATAGGCTTAAGTGAAACTTGCATAAAAATTTGGGAGTGAGAGAAAACAAGGGTTCCCCCTGAAATGCTAAAGCTCGGCTACGTATACAGGACAGCCTTTCTGTGACAGATCCGTATCCCGTATCCCCACCTCACCCAGTGACTGATGTAGGCCAAAGGAGCACGCTAAGGATTTAGAAGCTTTCTGCACAATTTAGCGCTGGTACAGTGGTACAGCAGGGACTGCTGGTGAGGGCAATAACACTAAGAATTGAACGATGGACAGAAGTCACATTTATTGTGCATTATCTAACCTGCCTTCTGAACAAAGCGGAAAGATAACGTTGTTTCGTATAACAACACAGAGAACTGTAGCAAGCGGTAAGTCTTTCTTTGGAGCTCTTATTCCATTTAAACAGTAGCTTCTGATGCATGACAGAGTTGAAATATGCTGGGAAAACAGCCTGAGGGAAACTAGCTCATTATTGATAAAGAAGGACCCGCATGAGTCTGCTCCTGTCTGAATAATATTCTTGCAGTTTCCAGACAAGTATTAGCAAGAATCAATGAATTCTAGCATCTCTGCTAGTAGAACTAAATTGCCATTATTGTATTCCGTGTCTCATGATTTGAGAAAAAGCAATACAAAAGCGCCTTACACCACCTATTACCACCTTTTCTCAACATGGTTTCTAGGTAAAAACCCTAAAGCACGCTTGACAGCAATGATGCAGGCAGTTAAGATCTCTACTAGGTATCAGTATTCTTGACACAATCTGCCATTACTGAGCTCTTTTCCATGAGGTCCAAATTAATTTACAGTCTAACCTGATCTGCATTTTATATTCTTAGTTCTTGGGCATTTACAGTCTCAATTTACTGCTTCCAAAACAGGCAATTTTGCCCATTATATCCTCACATATCACAGAGTATCTCATAAAGAGGGCATTTGGAGGTTTACAAGATTTTTTTACTTTATTTTTGTAAATCTGTCAATGGATGGGCATCTTCAAGATAAACTGAAGTCTTTAAAAATACCATCTATACATATACCCACATGGACATGGTGTGTGTGCATAGAGTCTACCTTTGATATACAGATAATACCTCTCTCAAAGCATTTTGCTGCCTGGCCTTAGATGATTTTGGATGCTCATAAAATTTCACTTAATTAAACTCAAAGTATAGGTTTTCCATTTATGTGAGCAGCTTAGTATCTCAGAAAGTAAAAAAATAGCTCTTGGGAGACAGGACACATGATATACATAAGGAAATGTTCACAAAGGGAAACAAACCCTATCTAACACTTCTCATCATCTACTTCCCTTGAGCCTCCAAAGATCCTGTGGTGAATCCACTTAACTACAGCTTGCCTACACTTTTTTAAAAAAGGAAAGATTAGCTCTGCTTTTCACACTGGGGAAAAAACCCACCAAACAAAACATCCAAACCCTACTTAAAGCTGCCTTGGATATGTATTAATCCCAAGTAAACTTTGGTTGTGCACCTGCTGAAAATCTGTCACTATGAGTTAATTGGATAAACCCATGCACTCAGCACATCTTCCTGAGATGTGCAAACCTCCTGCAGTTCTGCTAAACTTGGACCCCACTTCAAAATGACAGATCAAAACGTAAAGGTGTGCTTTAATAAGGCATACACTTTGCTTACCAGTAAATGACTGTGGATGCCCTAGCCAAGTACTAGTACCTACACATTTAAAATACCCATAAACCAAAATACGATCGCATTATTCAAGCAGTTGAAATCAGCTGTAAAAGGAAAAACAGGTGGGTTGGGGTTTTTCAAGTCTGTTTTGCACAATTCATCCTTTTTATTCAACATGTTTTCTTCTTTTTGCATTTTGATGTGGCATCAACTCTGCTGCCATTCGAGTTTTGAAGCTTGTGAAATTTTTCAGATCAGTTTCTTGACACTGGTAACATGCATTCATTCCTTTCCTACCTTCACTTTTTCATGCGTATAGATATTACACTGGGTGTAGTTTGTCCACGTCCTGTTGCTTTCTGGGTGTCTAAACCAATTCCCACTCGGATCACAGATCTTCGTAACTTTTTCTACAGTCAAAGTAGATGGAAAGAAAAACAAAAAAGAAAAAAAGAAAACCAAAACACTCAACACTGAAGTTCTACTTCCTGATGCCTAGTATTTAATGAAAAAAATATTGACAAACAAATGACAGCTTTATTAATATGACTAGAGAGACATTGCTTGTTACTATGAATTCTGAGAAACTAGAGGGCATTGCTTTTGCTTGGCAAGAGCAACTGATAATGTGATTTTCTTAAGAATACAAATACATTTCCCTCCTCCAATCCAGTAAGTATCAAAACCTATCAAACTAACTGTTAGAGAACTACCAAACCAAGTGACAAGAATATTTAAATGACTTGTTTAACACACAACATGCAAACTGAAGTCTGACATCCTACCACTGTAAGTAAGGATTGGAGAGGCAAAAAAATACCAGTAGAGAAACTGCTCAAGAACCAAACTGGAAGATTTCTGGGACCACATGATTTCTATTGTCAAATAGAAAGAAGCATGAAAGGACCCTGGGAAATACCAAATGCAGCAGAAAGAGACAAGAGTAGAAGTCTATGACATTTTCCATATGCTCACAGATGCCAAGTGTAGCCTACCGAAACAGGAAAAGATTCACTTGTTGGAGAAACTCGTGTTGACTTCAACTGCTAAATTGAGGTAAAAGAGCAAGTCATATTTCTGCTTGTTTGTCAGAGTGAAAAGCTCATCTCCAAGAGGAAAAAAATGTGATCTAACTTCAATTTGTATTTCCTAGTCTACAGAGTCCCTCAAGGACATATTTCAGAAAAGAAAATAAGTAACTTAGTTTTCTAAGTGAAAAAGGGAAAATGCAAATAATGGGTTTGGAGTTACTGAAATTCTTGAGCATTAGTGATTTGAGTGGGGCAAACAGGAGGCACCAGGCACCCAAAACCTCATTTTATTAAGAAATATGCTGATATAGAAGCTCATGCACACTTACCTGATGGGTTGAAATCCTGAAAGTAGTCAGGACAACGCTGTACTGACACAGTTCCAGCAGCAACATCACTCCAGCACAACCAGCCATCCCATGTCCTGTTACAGTAAGGACCTGCAAACAAGTAGAGACCTGATAATAAAACAACCATCCTTCTTTCAAAATAGTCTTTCAAAAGCAAAATGTAAGACTATCTAAGGTAAGTTTCTCACTTGCAGCAATGAGAAAAAAAGAAAACAGAAACATAAGATTTAGCAATAGTTAATTAAAACTCCACTTAATAGAAATAGTTCCCTATATGTACATTTCCTCAAACAGGTTTTTAAAATCCATCATTCCCCTTGAAATTGTCTACGTCTACAAACCACAGATCTAGAGCACAGTAGGCAAAAAAGCCTAGATCACTTCAGACCAATTAATGCACTTTTTAACAAAGAGCCTTAAGTTTGCAAATATCATTTTACTGAATTTATTTACATTTTGGATGTATACCAAGCCTATACACATGTTGACTGGTTAGTTGAAAACACGGTGGTATCCTAGAAGCCATTAGAAAGCCTGGCTGGGGGGCAGCCACAGCTCCTCTGCCTCAGGGAGAGCTGAGCCTGCAGCAGTCACTGTGGACAGACACTTCTCCAAGCACTCCAGGGACAGTGAACCCAGTGTCCCTCAAGAGCCTGTTTCAATGCCTCACTGCACTCATACAAATTTTAACATCTAAAATCTCCCTTGAGAATGAACTGGAGTTTTATAAAAAATCCTTTTCCATGAGGCAGGCAGAATGACTGACCCTCTCTACAAATCTGAAGACGTTTGTAGCATCTTCCTTCAGTTTTCTTTTTAAGACTTACTAATGCCCCCACCATGTCCAAGGCTGGCTGCATTTTGCATTTTTCAAACATCATGTAATTCCTCCTCTTCTCATCTGAAGAACTCATTTTCCAACTTCTCCTATTCCTTCTGAAGCTGTGATGCCCCAGGCTGAACATTAGCTTCCACTGTCATACTCATCTCCATTTCTGACCTCCAGACATTCAGTTCCTCCAAAGAATCATTTTAGAAGAAAAAAACCCTCATTGTAAAAGAATGCAATTACCTCTTCAAAAGCCATTCAATGTTTCCAGAAGTTATAAGGTCAGAAACAGAGAATACAGAAACAGGTAGAGTTACTGAAGTTAGCTCTGAATGAGTTATCAGAAAAAGCATTAGTGACGCTAACACAACCCTCAGAGCAGGGAAATTATGTGTATCACAATACTTTCAATTTTTAAAAGCAGATGTGACCTGAGAGACGGAGGTATTACAAGAGCATGAAATGAAAGAAAGTGGTAAGATTAAATCAGTCATCATTTTTTAACCTGGATATCTATTTAAATTAACATTTTCTAATCTCATCAGAAATAAAAGCTTTGTGTTATATAAGAAGTGGTGCTATGGGCATGCAATACAACAGATTACTGGGGGCAGGTAATACAAAGGTTATGTTATCTTCATGAATCCCAAAGCGATGTTTGCAAAAAAATTATACAAATAACAGTTACAGCCTGAAAAATGATTGCTACCAAGGCAAGAAATTAATATAAGTAAAGGATCCTGATTTACTGTGATCATATCTGTTGACCATTTGCCTTTGTAAAACCTTATAAGAAAATAATCTCTACCTTCTTTCCTATGAATAGGATCTTGCATAATTTTCTGGTAGCATTCATACTGTGCTGTCATAATTTTATTCCGTGTAACGCTCAGTTGGCTGAAGTCCTCTGTCATGTTCTGATGCCCTTCAGATGGTATAGCAGTGGCAAAAAACTAAGAGGAAAAAAACTACTTTTAGCAAGTCAATATAAACTTCTTAAATGTTAATCTTCTTAAATATTATATTTTTGGTATTATTTTGTTGAAGGAAAATGATCTTCAAATCTTATTACTGACAACATGATTTTGTGGTTTTCTGGTTAATTTGGCAATTCTTCTTACTACTGAATCTTGACAAATACCTCCTGAATGAGCCTGGGGGAGTACGAATCAGCAAGATTTATAAATAATAAGAGAAAAATGCGTAGAAAGCACTGAGACAGTCAGAAGCATATAAACAGTTTTTGCAAAATCCAGTAGAAAATACCAACATTACATTAGTCTAAAAGGCATTTGAGTCAGGCCCAAAATGACCCTTTATGAAAAGAGACTTTGCTTATACCATATGCACAGAAGCTTTTGGCTTGTTCAGAGCTATTTGGTTTCTCTATAGTCTTGTGAACCCTCAGAATACAAAAAGGTATTCAAAAGAGATGACATCCACTTTTATGGTTATTAAAATCTAAAAATAACCCAACCAAACACCTTTATAAAGTAGATCTTGATCAAAACCTAACCTTTTAACTGCATTTTTAAAAGAAGTTAATTATTTTATGGGAAGCCACTAAGCTTCATAGAAAAACAAAGCTGCAAATTGAAATACTGTACCACTGTCGTACAAGGGGTGAAATGACAAGTTCCGAGGATGTCCTCTGAATCTGAGCTGGATGTCTCCTCTGTTCTTCCTAGGGTCTGCATAGTACTGCTTGTACAACGCTTTTCAACTGTTACCGTAAAGTTCTCTGCTGGCAAAGGATATGCTGGGTTCAGCAGAGGTAAATACTATTTCTGTTCCTTTACCACAGGAATTAAAAGGAGAACAGAAGATAGATAAAGATCCCCCTGTGCAGAAACTACATCTGAACACAAGATTAGTTGTTTCTCCCTTTCCATATTAATAATTTCTATAGTATGCTGTACACACTTGTTAAAACAGGAAGTGGTGAAATAAATTCGTAAGACTCACCATAGTCATCGATAAGAACAGCAGCAAAAATACAATCCAGTTTTTTGTCATTTTTATATCTGGTGCAATGAATTCTGTGTTGTGGTGCAATGAACTCAGACTGCAATGGAAAAAAAAGTAGGAAGAAATTTAGTAATTCATGAAAGACAAAACTGATAAAAGACTTCATATTTTCTTTCTGAATTAAAACAAATCAATGGAGGTCCTCTCAATTTTTATTCATGCATATTGATGCCATGTGATATACATGGAGATGTACAATATGACATGAAAAACCTGCACTCAATTCACCAGCAGTGAATTCCAGCAGCAGGGTTCTTCCTGCACTGCTGCGTCCGTTGCCTCAACTAACACCAATTCTCCAGAGGGTTTGCCTCAGTCAGGTAGCTGGTATCAACTCTAACAGATATGCAGCAATTGTCCCTAAGATACGAGTTGACTCCTTGACATAGCTGCCTTTGGGCAACCACAGCAAACAGCAGTGCAGTTTCCTCTAAAGTAGACTTAGGCTTTCACAAACACACACAATTATTTCCTGTTCTCTTCACACCAGCTGACACTTGATTTTGTCATTTCTGGAAAAACTGATCTGGTAAGTAGCCACTTTACCTTAAAGTTACAACTTGGCAAGGATGACAAGGGCAACGCAAGAATTAATTGTGAGCTCTAAAATTGTGTATTTGCAGTAGCTGTAAACTAGTTACCGTATCTGTAGTTTGAAGAAAACAGAACTACTCAAACCAGCTAGAATTGTCTTGCAGTGCAAACTATTCTTGCAATTGATTCTTGAAGTGTAAAATGCACCTAAACCATAAAATATACAGAATTATTTATTAAGGACCTAGACCATCTATTAAGCATAACCCTGTTCTGACAACTCCCTCAAAAGGAAGGGAAACGTGTGAGAGACTTATGCAGTATTTCACCGTGTCCTGAAGTATCCTGAGACCACAAGGCTGAGCCTCCAATTGAGATAAGGGCTTCTCTTCTGCTCGCGTAGTAGAAAAAGACCTCTCCAAATTTAGATTAAGTTATTACAACTAAACAACCCTTCAAATTCTAAGTATCTCGCTGTACAAGCATTAATGAAGCTATTATCAGCCAAAATAAAGGGAACTACAGTTTAGCTCCCTCATACAGATTAATTAACTACAAATAATACGCTGCTACTTAAGATACCAAACTCACATACCCCAAAGGTCCCTCATATACCTAGCATAAAGATCCCACTGCTATCAACTCAAGAGGGCTGTTGGGAGCAGAGTGCCTACACACAAATCTACCTCCTGACCCAAGACACATTCTCCCTTGGATCACACTTGTTCCTGTCTTTGGAAGTTTTTCTCATCCAGCAGTCATGTCCTACAAGAGACTGATGGATGACAAACAGCTGATAGTACATTGGCCAGCAGAGGTAGTTTTACAAAAAGCCCATCCTTTAAAAAAAAAAATCTGTCTTGTTCACAAAAAGCAGGCATTCTATATCTACTTCTTTTCCGCTTTTACACTGAGACTGGGTCCTCTTAACACAACTGGAATACAATAAACAGCATTTTGTAGGATATACTGACTACAAAATGGGAGATCACTGCTGTTCATTGTACAGAAGTACTTCTGCAAACGTAAGTAATGTGTTGTAGAATCAGTTACTGTTGTGCCTGTTTAACCCAGACTAAAACTGTATCAGTAATCTCCCCCTATTTTGACCACTGGCATGCAATCCTCTAACAGTGATTGCTGGAAATTGCACAGATAATTCAGCGAGACACTGAAATTGAAATATGCTGTTCTGAAGGCTCTTAAAACACTAACAGGAAGACCAATTAGCATACATGAAATATATTCTCGGTTTGAGCTAATACTTCTCTGGAAATTCCAACCATGCTGAGAACTACAGTGAGTAGATATTTGTAAAATCACTATCTGTTAACTAAAGAAAAATCTAAATATTATGTATAATGACTTGATTGACAACCAAATATAAATGGAAAAACATAAATTAGCAAAAAGGCAATGTGATTTCAATTATGCGTGGCAATTGGGGGCAAGGGAGATGAATTCAAAGCTTTCAGAAGTTTAATTCATATATAGTTGTATCCGTTCACCTAAGAAGGGGAAAACCCACTGGCCTTCTAAGGAAAAAGGAATTAACTACTTGGTTGTAAAGTAATTGAGGAATTTTCTCTCTCCAAAGTATACTAAAGCACATCTGCACAGGTATAAAACCCATTAATGATGTACACAGGACAAGCAAAGAGACCAATCAAGTAGAACATAGCAACCATAGTTTAGTGTATGTTTTTCTGTAGATGTATACAAGAGTTCAAAATTATTTTCTCCACAATAGTTCCAAAAATTCTTTTGCTAGAACAAATGCTGGATGGCAATTTTTAAATGCATATTCAAATATTGCCCTCACATAGCCCTACAAATTTTTGTTTATCTAAAAGATACAATATCGTATAAACAAAGGCAGAATTTATCTTCTTTGATTCACAGTCCATGAGTATTTCTGTTTCACAATACCAAAACTCACTCCTTAGCTTAGTTCCTTTACTGGTCCAAATCTTTTCATATCTAGTGGTTTTGTAGACATTTCCTATGAACTGTTCCAGTATTCAGTGCTAAATTATTAACTATTCCCAGGAGGTAAGAGATTAAGTCTATAACTCGCTCTATGCCTTCCACTCATTTCTCACAAACTGCAAAAAACTTATACAGAGAGAAAAAAAAATTATGTTTCTAAACATCACTATTTCTGGACTTAGTTACAAAATACAGCATGAAGATCATTCAGATGCCTGATTGGGCTTCAGGAAAGCATTTCTTGCATCACTACATGAATTTGTTCACTCAACATTTATTCCAGTTAGTTTGGACAAGAACTTTCACAGGAAGATTAAAAACTTACTTTCTTAAGAATGGGCAGCAATATAGTCCATTGATTGAGATAGGAAGCCAGTACTGCTGAGAAAGTCAGGCTGCTTTTATTAATCATCTGTTCTGATGAGATGCAAACCAAATATAATTCTCTCCCTCTCAGAGCTGGGAGGTATTAGACACATGAGGAAAAGAAGTTAGTAATGACAGAGACCCATTCTTAGGTTTCTTTAAATAATCATGCTTCCCAAGTTGTTCTGCTATTAAACATCTTGGACAATTTATGGGTATATTCCCCAATACTGTGGGGAAGAGAGGACAACTGTATTGGGCTGAGATTAATTTGAGCGTATTGAATGTTACCTTGAGGGGAAAAAAATGGTTGAAGCTTAGACAGAATCCCCTGACTCCACTCTGTGGCAGTGGGGATCTGAACAAAAGCCAACAGGACCATGATTTACATGATAGGTATTGGATGAAACTGTAAATCAGCGGACACACCACCACAACTACCAAGCAGCCCTCTGGCTTAAGTATTTTTCTTTTACTGAAAAGGGAACTTAAGTGGGAAGAGAATGGGGAATTGCAATAGCAAATTAGATCTTCAAAATCTCATTTTTATATTTACTGCATGTTGTAGTGAAGACTGGGATAACAGCTGCCTGTTTTTCTTCTTTATTACATTCTCTGTTACCCAAATTAATGATACTCCAAAGGCCTGTATCATGTTTGTCACTGATAGCAGTGATATCTACTGAAGAAGACGGAATTCAAAAGGAACTGCAAGCTGAACTTAGCCAAAATAGTCACTGGTATAGCTTTAACAGATGTTCACATTTCTCTTCCTCCTGCTTTCTCTACAGAGCCATCCTGCCTCATCAGCTGTTTCTACTTTTAACCTTTTCCCATCCTCCCAAGAATAAATGTCATCCTTGCTGAGCTCCAGGCACTTCCCATTTCAACAATACAGCAAAAGGGTTAAAAAAAACTAGTCAGCAAGAAAAATAATTTTTTGAACCTCAATCACCTGACTGTATTTAGTACAAAAGAAAAAACACAGGCAGCTTCTGTCTTAAGCAGTTGTCCTTAAGTCTGACTTTAAGTCAGAATGCAACTCTGTAGAGTGGGATAGGAGGGAGATTCTACTTATACCATTGCATGTACATTCATACACATGCACAAACATTTTACACTAAGTGGTAAGCTTTGATTTTCTCAGGAAAAGAAAAAAAACCCTACAACAACAAAACAAACAAACAAAAAATCAGACACAAAACCGCAAAACATTTTCAGAATAAATGACACATCTTGAAGTGTGCTGTAATCTTGCGACACGGAACATGTGCAAATATAGATGTATAGCCTTCCTCTTTGACTGAAAATGCGGGTCAGAATGGCTATATTCTTGGCCAGCCTCGCCCCCTTGCTGTTGTTCTAGCACTCCCTGATTTTGTTTTGTAGCAATATCTCTCAGAAATAGCTATATGTTCCATTTTGTTATTTCCAGATCTTTTTAGAGAGAGGCATACAACTTGAAGTATTTAAAACCCCAGGCAATGTTTGGTTGTTTCAGCCCAAGACACGGGCAAAAGAACAAGTTGGAAAATGCCCAACCCTTTTGAGGCATCCCTAATTTGAATTCCTGTAGTACACCGTTAGAAAAAAAAAAAAGTAGTCTCAAACAGAATGACAGATAGGGCCTTCACTTACATTTCCACTCACATAAACATTCTGGGAAATACTCTGCCCACAGAGGGGCAGATTCTCTTCTGACTAAAAAGGCTTTGCAAGTGGGCAGTACCAGCCAAACATTAATACGCACCAGATTCATTTACTCCTGAAAGTGGATCTCCCCACTTATCTCAGAGAGCAATGGAGGGCAATTTGGAAATCTTCCTAATAGGGTAAAATGCCCTCATTTCTGAGAGAACCACTTTTGCTGGGATTTGGACCACACTCCTCTGATGGTATCACACACACAACAGCTCACAGCTGTATGTGTGGAATTACTCCATCCTCCTAAAAATTATGGAATTAAGAAGGCTCAAAAATAATAGCTATGGAACAAATCTAATGAACTCTGGGTAGCACAGTTTCATACCACTAGAATTCCCTACTCACCGCCACCCTTAATTAAGACCCAGGCATCAGCAGTTACAGACTTCTAAAACAGGTGAGACTGGAGATCAAAAGGGTTTGATCCTCCCTGAGGCAATTTTTGCAGTACAGAAGCATAAGCTCTTCACATCTTCCAACAGATTTCATTACACTATTCTCTTCATTTAGTTAGTGACAGGGCTTGGTTTTTTACAAATGTATTCTCCTTCACTTGAAGGAACTGATATATTACCCAAATATGTCAGATCTATATTTTGCTGGATTTTACAATAAAGATTTAACTTGCTATACTGGTTTAAAACACTGGTGCAATTCAATTGTGATGCTAATGAAACTTCTATAAGGCGGCATTGCTATCCTCATTGCAGTTATTCTTTCAAACCCCCAGTGTGACATCCTCTTTTCTAATCAGATGGGGCACACGTCAGGAAAAAAGAGTGACAGAAATTAATAAAATGCTCCTAATACTATTTTGAACTCATTAGGAGTACTATGATATATTGTTGAGTGTATTACCAACTCGTAATCATAAAGCAGGATCATAAAGACAGAATTTGCAGTTATTCTTTCAAACCCCCAGTGTGACGTCCTCTTTTCTAATCAGATGGGGCACACATCAGGAAAAAACAGAGTGACAGAAATTAATAAAATGCTCCTAATACTATTTTGAACTCATTAGGAGTACTATGATATATTGTTGGGTGTATTACCAACTCGTAGCAAGCAGGATCATAAAGACAGAACGCTGTAAAGAGCTTGTCTGAGAAATGTGGTGCCTTACAAAGGGATCAACCGAGATCCCTTCTTGTGCTGCAGAACAAAGAGGCTTATAAGGCGCATAAAGACCTGCACTAGTGATTCAGTAATTAGAAAAATATTTGCAATGTTCATATAACCACTGTGAAAAGTACTATAGGAAATTAACCCAAAGTTTATAAACAATCCAGGTTTCTTTAGACATCTCATTCCCTGAACCCACAGCATTACTCACATGCATGGAGACATTAAAAAATGCCACACTGAAATGTTCCTCCTTCTACCTTTCTTTCCAGGAGTTTTTCCTAGGGAGCAGTTGTGGCACAATGGCATTTACTCTCTTTTTGAGGATTAAAATAAATGAAAAGAAACATAACAGCATAACTCCATTTTGCTGTTCTATTATTTTATAACATCTTCATCATGCATTAGGTTCAGCTCAGCATGAAAAAGTACTCGCTGTTTATTTCTTGGGCCATACGCTATGCATATCTCAAGGTCTCACACTATTGCGTGTAGAAAATTAGGTTTAGTTCACAAAGACGTTTCACATCTTTTATTCTATTAGCATGCAGATTTTTTGTTTTTGTTTTTGCATCACTCTAGTTTCTTGCCAGAGGCCTTGCAGAGATTGCAGAACCATCTGTAGATAAGATTACACAGATTAAATTACTCCTGTGCACTTTTTCCCATTAATAGCTTTTGGCTACCTTTCAAACTAAGTTTTGTCTCCTGCACCCAACAGCAATACGCTAGCAGTAATTGACAACACTCTTGGCCAGTTCTAATAATACCTAAAATCACAAGAACCTATCATAGAGTGATGGCGGTGCTAGTTTTTCCTGGGGAGGAGGGAACACCCACTATTTTGTAACACTTCAGTTCACACTTTTGGATAACATTGCAAATTATCCTGAGAAAAAATACAGGCTGTGGAGGTCCAGGTAAAAACCAAACCAACCAACCAACAACTACCACAACAAAACCCTCTGGATGAGGGTTTGAAGGAGGAAACGTCCACAAGATTCTTTCCCTGGAATATTCTGCAATCTCTGCTCTTGAGCAATGTAACTCCTCTCCCACATAGCAGACTGCAGAGCTAAGGTGTTTTTGTGTCTTTGTCCATCACACCTATTTTGGGTCTCTAAAACAGGATTTGCACTGATAAAAAAAGGCAAGAGTATTTCCTCCTTGCTTTTACATAGGTCTTCCCTCGGTCTCTGTGCTTTCAGTGCTTTTCCTATAAATCATGAATGCTCTACCCCTCCTTCTCAAATATCATGAACTTTCTATTGACTTAAGAACATATGAAGCCAGCAGTAGCAATTGCTGCAATTGCTTGTGGAGGATAGCAAGGACTCAATTATGGTTAGAGTTACAATTTGGCAGGATATCTAACTGTGCCAAATAAATGCATCATATGAATGTTAAGAATATCAAAGAAAAGTAAAATTATTTAGGATAAGTAAGATTTACAATACTTCACACTTCCAAAATAATTTCACAGCTTTTTCTTGGTTATAGTATTTTCTGCCTAAAGTACGGATTATTTTCTCTTCTACATGGTAACCTCTATCAGAGTCTGATAGTGCAATGAAGTATAACTTTCTTATTTCTAACCTGAAATGAGAGTGCAAGAGTTGGCACTTAACATAAAACAACCTTTACTGCAGAAATCAGTTCCCCAGCAACACACTTCTTTACAGATTTCATCAAAAAACAAAAAAAAACCAAAAAAAACCCAAAAAAAAAAAAAGAAGACTTCCCCCATTACTTATATTTTTAAAATTATAGTATTTTTTACACTGTCTTATACAGTGATACTAACACCCAAAACGCTTCCCTCTTGAGGAACTAGTTGTTAAATTAAGGGAACTGAGACTCTGGCAAAGCAAATCTTTACCAACAGACTAACACAGCTTATTCTCAGAGGTGCAATTGTGATTTCCAACAGTTTATGGTTATTAATATCTCCAGATTTTTCCATGAGTGCTATTTGACTATTATTCTGTAAGCACTTGTTATGCTTACTTTACAAGCTTAACCCTTTTCACCCCATAGGCCTAGTCAAAACTGTACCTTGATGTCTAAAATCCACCAACATAGCTACATATGTTATTAGGCATAACTCACCAGGTTCAATTCAACGTTCTCTAAGCCATGGCATTTAAATTCTGTAGCATTTGTTCAAGCACAAGAAAGTTTAGAAGGAAGGCTGCTCTGCTGAACAACGTTATCTGTAAAAATGCTACAGTAGCCACTGTCCAACACCCTAGAAAAAATTATTAACAGAAATGAAGATGACAGTGGAATAATGAGTGATTAAATTCCAATGGCTGATTAAAATGATTCAGTGCTGGTACCTCTCTTTTTTCCCACCTTATTTTTTTCCTGCTATGCTAATTTAAATATGTAGTAAAAAACATATTGAGTAAATTTTCCTGAAATTTCTCTTCCTCCAAAGCAACTGCTATACTCTGTCAAGGAAATCCCAATTAACATGTTATTTTAAATATAAGGGGATTGCTCATGACATTCTCTCTTTTCCATGGATTTTATGCGATGAAAAAGTTGGAGAGCTCCCACATTCTTGTTAGGTACATTTTAATGAGTCATTACCCTCTGCCAATCTGTATTCCACATGTGTTCAACAAACAACAAAAAAAAAAAAAAAAAAAAAAAGAAGTAATTGAAACTAGAGCAGAGACACATGCAGCAAAACTTCAGGGGCAATCCCCAAAATTTGTAGGGGTGTGTTACTGATGCGACTTCAAGCCCAATTACACAGTATAGCAAAGCATCGCAAGTATGCCACTGGAGCTATTGAATCTTTCTGCCTGAGTCCATATTCTATTGCTTCACTCCAAAAGCATATTAAAAATAACAAATGTCTTAAAGATATTAGGAAAGGCCTTCTGGAAACACTGAAGGGTGTGGGGAGAGCCCTTAGTGGACAGTGGATATTGACTTATTTCTTTGCTACGACTCTAAGGGGGAGAAAAGAGGACCCTAACCACATGGCCCAATTTAGAGAAAACAAAAAGGTTTTCCATCTTGCTTTCCTCAGCAGGCACCGACTGGTACTAATAACAAAAGCGTAACTGAAAAAAAAAAAAAAAAAAAAAAAGAAAGAAAGTAGAGCATAGTTATCTAGATACAATTATATATGGACAATACTCTTAGTCACATGATTTAGTTTTAGGTAGTCCTGTGGGGAGCACGGAGTTGGCTTGATGATCCTTATCGGTCCCTTCCAACTTGAGATATTCTATGATTCTATGATATACATGAAAAATATGGTATATTACTCCGAAGAAGATTTCTCCACCTCCAAGCAAAATTAATACTGTTCTGAATTAAAACAATGTAAGTATGAATTTATAAATTCATCAAATAGACCTTAAGACTTGTATAAAAACCCTTGCTCAGACGTCCTAAGTTTTTTTCACAGACACTGCTTCTTCAAGGCTGCACAGAGTGAACTGCTGCTCTGTGTACCCCTTTCAGCCTGTGTTTTTATTTGAATGACTCTGTTTGATGGTGTTTACCAAGTAATGACCCAAAAGAGATCCAAAGGTTTCTTTGTGAAAATGTTTACAGCATGAAGTAATTTTCTCGACTGGCTGAGTTTTAAAAGTTTTTTGTTATTCCTTCATTGACACATGCTAGTCTTACAAGAACGGTATTTCCACACTTCAAAGACTTTTCTCAAGGTCAGAACAAGGCAATGGGAATGGGAGAACGGGTTAACCAAAATGCATCAGAACTTTTGGGTTTTTTACAGCACTTACCACCCAAGCCTTTTCTCATTGGCCCCGACCCAGTTCAGCAATTAAGTATATTTTATGAATCTCACAGGTTTTACATCCATTTCTTCCAGATTCACATTTAGAAATGTGACTATTTACACACAAATATTCACAAACATGCTCTCATTCAGTTACAAGTAAGTTTTTAAAGTTTTAAAAAATTTTTTTTATGAGTTTATTAATTTTTAGGTGAACCATGCCACACCAGCAATTCGGAGCAGGATGGGGAGGGAGCAGATGGCCAGGAAAGGGAACTGCTTATGCCAGCATAAACACGGCACTGCTGCAGCCACTGCATCAAAACCCATGCCCTAACTTTGGGTTCACCGTTCATCAATGACTTGAACAGAACTGATGAACCAAATATAAACAAAGTCCCCACAGAAATGTCGGAAGCACTATGGTCTTCTGATTTTGTGTTAGATTTCTTTCTTTTACTT
>NW_010543991.1:5907-15568 GCF_000687285.1 Phaethon lepturus | reverse complement strand
TATTATAATAATAATTATATTACTGTATATATATTATATATATACTGTGTATTATATTATATTACTGTAATATAATTGTGTTAGTTATGTAATTGTGTTAGTAATATAATTGTGTTAGTTATGAAAAGATACACAATCTTTTCCAAGGAATCTCTGCAGAGCATCCTTGGAGCTTTACTGAAGCTGCTTTCTTTTTCTCTCTTCTTGAACACACACATTTATTTGTGATGCTTACCTCCAACCCCAATATGACTTGGCTATCACTATGAAGAATTCAATTGCACAAGTTCAGTGGGAACCTAAATGAACTCTCCCTGCAGATGGAACAGTTCTGAGAATGTCTTTATCCCTTGAGCCGGGACACTGGCCTGTGTAATTTTTTGAATTAAGTCTGTTTACTTTTGCCTTAACAACTCTGGAACTTTTGTTCAGGCCAAAACCAAATCAACGCCATTCAGGCCTTTTTTTGTTTCATTTTCTGATGGTCCTGTAATAAAACAGAAAAGGCTTTTCAAAAATCTGTTTGTTATTATAACTTCACCCTAATTCCTCCCATACAGGAGATGGATCTCAGTGTCTCAAAACACAGAAAGTTCCTGAAGATCTCAGGGATTTAAAGGAATTAACACTGCTCTTTAAAATACCTAGCCAGCCTTTCTATACAAAGAAAATAAAAATAAACAAAGTGCTTTAAGAAGTCTATAATAATAAGAGCCTTTTCTTTTATTTGTTCTTCCTTACTCTATCCTGTTTCTTCTTTCTGAAAAAGAGCTGAAAGACAGCATGGAAAATATTTGTGTGTTACTTTAGTAAACTCTAAGTAACATACCCAATCCAGTTCTATAGAGCATAACACCATGTAAAACATGGGACAGCAATTCAGTTACGCTATCCTCTTTGTTGCTGCTAAGGCTGTTTCCTGACTCTATTTCTGCCACCTCACCTTTTTTCTTCTGCGCACTAATATAGAATTTTATCTGAAATTGAGAGACACATCAAATAAACGGTCAGAAATTCTAGTAGCACTGGGCATCCATGGTACCACGGTGTTTGGTTATCCACCTAGTACACCTGTCTAGATAAAATACGCTTCAGTCATCACGGTATGTAAGACAAACACAATCAAATGACAACAGATAGTTTAGAGAGCCACTTCAGTGATGAGATATAAATAAGCTGCTATTTCTTCTATCATCAAGACTTGTGGTTAGAGCAGTGATAAATCTGCCAGTTTTTCAGTTTCATGACAGATTGATCTAATAATTTTTACCTACTTGTATTATACAAGTTTTGAGTTAAAAACAAAAGCCTATTGTGAAATAAATGTTGGATTTTATTAACATTTCTTAATTAAAATCCTTATGACTGACTTAATTTAAGACAGTTTCTAGGTAAAAATCAAGAACAGTGATCAAGGGAACTGATCTAAAAGACTCTGTGATTTTTGTGGTAGAGCTCCTCTGAGCTGTGCTTCATAGTTCAGGAAAGCATATTCTTGCTGGCTGAAGCTTTTGCAAACAGTATACAGATAGAGTGGTTTTAACAAGAAAATCACAACTGCACAACCTTGATTTGCTTTTAAAGTTAGTTTCTATCTAAGTTACACCAGGAGATGTCAAGGTCTTTGAATATTCATAATTTGATTTACCCTTATTTAGTACTGTTGTCTGGTCCTCAGGTCATTTCACAGTAACTGTCTGGTTTTCATGTTAATTCAAAAATGTCAGGGTAGAATTTTGATATTTCTTGTATTTGGTTGTGCATTACTCCTAAAGCATCTCTATTGGTCATGGAGTAAGATGACATCCAATATCAGCAATGGCAAAAGAATCATCCCTAAGCATTGAAAACAGTAATATGATACAGACCTAATTAATGGAACTCTAGAGATATATGGACACAATATTAGATGCCATTGGGGAGGAAAAAACCATGGTTTTATTAAAGAGAAAATAACTATGAAAGACTATAAACTTCCCATATGTCCCAGTTAAACAGCTCATGCTGAAGATCTTATCTGTGGAAACATGAGTAAATAAAATGTTCAAAATTCTAAAAAAATTTAAGAGTAATTCACCCTAAAATCAACCAAAAAACTTTACCCCAAAGTAGATTGTCCTTTTTGTGTAGTCTTTACCAAGATAGTAACTTCATCTCTGATGTGGTCAGAAATGCAATTAGTTAATAGCAATATATAAATTAATTAAATGTTACTTTCATATACATAAACAATAACAAGAAGGTAGCATCCAAAATCCCAGTCAAACTGAGACATAGATTAAATCTGCCTATGTTGCAGGTAATATAACAATCATTGTGTTTTTCCATCACTGTTGAGGTGCATTAATCTAATAAACTTCTCCCTGACTGGCCTGCAAGTTTCTCGTGTGCCTAACTTCCGTTGTCCACATCTGGTCACAGACAATAAGAGCCCACGTCTTGCCCTAACGCCACTGCTGTCTCCACTGGGGTGGCTGCATATGTTTTTCTGAAGTAGCCAAAGAAGTCTGGCAATTTGTTATGGCTTTGTGGTTGATTTCAAAAAGTATCTTCATAAAGTGAGCTCTTGCTTAGGAGGTTGTTCTCATGCTCTCCTGATCCTGACAAGATATGAACTGTTTGAATACATAGTAATTTGGGTACAATGCTCTTCTGTTAAAATTGAAAATGCACACATAGGGAGCTCCAGAAGAAGATCAGGTTATAAGGATCTAATTCAAACTTAAAAATGAGCCAAGGCTTTTGATATTTGCTCCTAGCTGGATTCTTCCAGAATCTCCTTCTGGATTCTTTATTTTTTTACATCTCCAGTCTTCCCTCTGAGGGAAGAGCCATTTTTCCTTTTAACCCATTTACTTTTGCGTTTTTCAAAGGGAGGGGGGATGGTGGACTGTGGATGCTTGAACCTGCTGGGTAAGGGACTTGCCTGAGCCATGGGAGCTGTGACCAAAGCTCTCAGACTTACAGGACCCCAGGACCTTCCTGATGGCCCTTCCTCTGGCTGGAAACATCTCCCATGAGACCACATGTTTACAGTCTCTACAGAATCTGTGAAGACACAGACAGCTAATTTAATTGGACTGAATCTCTTACAAGATGTCTTCAAGACCCCAACTCCACTGATTTTATGGGAATCAGTGATATTTTTTAATGGTACTTTTAAAAGTGGGTTTTTTAAATGGAAATTTTTAACAGTACTTTTTAAAAAATCTGTTTTCCTGTTTAGTGTTGGTTTATGAGCATTTTCCAAATTCTTTATTTAATTATTTATTGCTTTGTTTTCTTACTGAAGAAAACAGAGGTGGAAATCCCTCAGCTGAGTTCAGCAGTGCCATTTTGTGAGCTGACAAGCTTAAAAGCTACATCGCAAGTTGGAAAAACTATGACATAGTTTTTCCGACTCCTCTCTTGGAGGTAAGGGTGGTGACTGAGCGATGGGCAGAACACTATGAGCTGTCTGGTGGCAAGAGCCCTTCCCTTGTGCTGTACGGCATGTGATGTGTCGCTTTGTCATACTGTCTGCTGCCTTTGATCTGCTCTGGAACATGAACTGCCTTATGGAGAACACTCAGGTATGATCATCCAACCTCCAGATTTGGATCAGGGAAATTCTTAATTAGGTCAAAATATTCCTGTGTGTCCACCCTGTGTGATGCAGGTCTCACTGACGTAGATAGGTATTGCATACTTCAAATACCTGTAGCCAGTGAGTAAGGAATGGAGGTTGAGCCCCTTTTCCCTGGCTACTTTCCTTAGCAGATACATGGGCTGCTGTGTGACACGGACAGACTGATTCAGCTGTGACTTGACCTTGCATTGACCCTATAGTTCTCAGCCTGAAGGAAATAGTTAAGTAATAACTGAAGCACTCACAAAGTGTATTATTGTAATTAAGTATGCTTACTGTATTATTTTGCCCAGATTCATGGTACTTAGGAGCCATCAAGTATTTTACTTCAACAGAGAAATACAATTATAATAATAAAACCAGTAGTGAGGGATCTTTCTTTCACAACTTGTACAAGCTTTTTCCCTAACGTTGACTGAAATGGAGACCAGAGGAAGAGTCATTGCTTGGCTGCAGTTTTTCTTTAGATTTGTTATGTGGATTTTTGTAGTTTCCTGTTGGAATTAGGCACATTGCATGGAGATACCAAGGGCATCAGGTCCCTGCTCTGTTGCCTACATTGGATTTCAGACATGGGAGTTGAGGGGTCAGGCAAGAGCATCCTGCACCACCATGGGTGGGAATGGGGGGAACTGATCTTGTCAGACAACTAGATGGGAGAGTAGTTATCATATGAGGGAAATCATATGTTCTTAGCATCAATAACTAGCACATCATTTTTCTCCCAGAGCAAGAACTGCCCACACCTGTAAGGTTATAGACTTTCCTTCAGCAAAGGCCAAATACACAGTGACCCTGAAAGGCAGCAGCCTTTCCCTGAGTAAAGATCTACCTCACCAAAACTAATAAGTCTATGCAGTCTTTAGTTGACTGTTAAAGGGCTTATGGCTGCTGCTCTGCACACTTGATTTAGGGGTTACTTCACTCACCCTATGCCTGCCATGAGTCTGTGGTGTGGTCTCTCCACTGAAACTGCCAACAAGAATGCAACTGGCTATGTGAATCATAACGATGTGACTGTATTCTCGACACATCAGCAAATATTACGGATGGCTTTGTAGTATGGTCATACGTAAAGTGGGCTGAGATTGCCAATTTGTTTCATAAAAAGCAGTAATGACTTATATTCATCATCCAAAATCTGCAGAAGCCTGAGTGAAAGCGTTGATGGAAATGCTGTTGCCAAGCTACTGAGCCATCGGTCCCTGAGGCCGTCTGGACTGCTGTGTGGGCCAGCACAAACTGCTTGATAGCAGCTGGCACCCAACGGCACAGCAGCCCCAAGTAGTGCTTGGAAAGGTACTGGGGACCACATCTCAGGGAATGAAAAGGTTCATTTTTAACACCATTTGGGCACCTGCCTACTTGCCTAAGCACTTCTGCCTCATTGGTTTCAGTAGGAATTAAGAACATAGGCATCTGTTTGTGTTTTAGCAGCTGAAATATTGAAGAAGATGGCAAAAGTTTCTTAGCCTACAGTGATGAGCAGGTTGCCTGGCTTCCTGGGGGGCATCCTCTGATATCAGTAGAGCTTTTCATAGACGAAAGGACCTGCTTGCTAAATATGTCTACAGAATCAGGGCCTCTGAGGGGGAAAAGCTGAAGGAAAGGACTGGACACAGTACAAACAGGGAATCCTACTCCCAGCTGCCAAAACTGCAAATGTGGAAGCATTGTTCATGACTCAGAATTACTCATTATCGAGACATTCTTCACATGTTCTGTATGTACTCCTAGGGTGGAGATTTTAAAATGGGGAGAGGGAAACCTGAACATTTTCTGGGGTTGATTGGAAAGAAAAGGTTATTACAGTTTTTATTTATTACTCTTCAATAATACATCTTTAGCAAAAAGTTATCCCTGAAAACACATTAAGTGAAAAAAAAAAAGATAAAAAGTAAAAATAAAAGAGAGGGAACAGCTGAAAAAAGTGTAGGTCATTGCAGCTGTGTTGGAATCAGAATGGTTCTGTGATGGACTAATGAAAGATATGTGAATAATTGTTTTCATATTTATATACTTTAAGGTCATGTACAACATCTATTATCATAACATTTGAGCTCCTCACAGCCTCTGTTGTATCTTCACATTTCCCTTGTCAGATCCTATTATTTCCATTGTACAGCCGAGCAATCAAATCAGCCAGCAACCCAGGGAGGATTTACCCTGCTTTTATGCCATTTATAGCACCTGAGTCAGAAACTCAGCCCTTGTAAGGATGGCCTGTACTCTGAAGGGAAAGTCAGGCATTGCCAGAAGGTACTTGAGATGTACCTGGGGTTTACCACCCAGGACAGCCTTTCTTTCTACCCTTCCGAGGGCCGTAGGACTGCTGGACACCAGGGAAGACTCTATTAAGTGTCATGAGTTGGATGAGATGAAAGTGAATCTTGGGATTTTGCTCACAATCAGACAAGACGCTTGAAGCAGGCCATGAAAACAGTACACCTTCCTAGTGCCGTATCACTAATCTAGCTGCTTCTGCTGGCTGTTTTCTGAGAAATATGGCCTTTCATAAAGCTCAGCACAATCTGTATGTATTATCAGCTTGCCTAGATGCCTTTGAATTGGCACTGATACAGAGACAGGAGAACATAATAAGCTGTTCTCCAGCTACCAGACTATATGCTGTTGTCAATGTATGTTACTCAGTACAATTCAGCATCTCGGTACGGCTGGAAGTCTGTTACTGGCTTGCACTCAGTGTGTGTCTTTTTAATGGCAGATAAACTGTGGGCTGCTCAGATTTTATAAACATATTTTCTTCTTCCCAGATGAAATAAAAGCTGGCCAAAATTCAGGCTTACAGAGACACTAATTTAAGTCCCAAATAAGTCTTTAAGTTATGTTATTTCAGATTTACATGCATGTAATCAGGAGCAGAATTTAGATTATTATGTTTAATCTAGCTCAACTCTTTCTAATTCTTTCCTGGTGGGAGGATATTAAAGCTTTCAAGAGTCAGTCTTTGTTCCAGTTTTTTGGTGCACCCATGGCAGGTTTATAATTTTTGTGTTTCGTCCAAGTGGAATGACAACCACATGCTGTAGGATTTTTCCCCTCATTACACAAACCTTCAGTATGTACTCTGCTGAGCAAATACCTGATCATGTATCAGGTGAGTAAAACTTAATGAGTTAAAGTCTTAAGTCCCAACCTGCTTAGATTGATTCCAATTCAGCTACTCTGGCTTTGCCATTGCTTGTGACTTCACAAAATTCCTTATGGGTCTTGCAAGGCTTCACTGCTCTTTACTGCTTGTACTGATGGCTTTTGACAGATTAGGTTTATGAAAATAAAAATAATTTGCATGAATATAGCATTTAAATTTTTAATATTCTTAGCTCAGGGTTTAAGTGACTTGCCTGAAGCAACAGAAGGCTTTAGAGACAAAACTGGATTAGACATATAGTGTTTCTGGCTCACTGACTTGGGCTCACACCTCTAGACAAGGCTTTTCTTTCCAGAACAGTAAAATTGTTCTTTCAGTATTAGAAAAGATGTCCAGCAAGTAAACTTGCAAAAAATGTGAGCTGAAATGATCAAAATTTTACTTAGAATTTCCCAGGTGGTGACATATCATATCATATCATCATTTTTCCTTGCCCAGCACTTACTTAATTTGTGTCTTTTCCTGTTATCTTCCTTGTTTTATGTGCTGCAGAAAGATGTGATGTTAATAATTGGGTTAATTTTGCTTAACTGTTGCTATTTCAATTAGCATCACTGTTAAGAGTGTGTTACTTATTTCTGTTCTGAAATTCTTAGGTCTTCTAATGCAACGTCTTACACTGGTGACTCTTAAACTGAAGAGCTAATGGTTGTGGTATGTTACGTATTTACAGAACATGTTTAGATTGACTCTTAATTTTCTTTTGGTTGAGCAGAACCGTGTGGGCTCCTACACTCAGTCAATATAAAGTAAATTTCCCAATTACCTGTTCATTCTCATGTTTGTTTTTTTTTTCTGCACTCTTCTGTGAAATATCCACCTTTTTTCAGAATTACGTACCCAGGAAAAGACAGAGTGGATGAGAGCAAACTGACCAAATATGGGCTACTCATTCAAGAGTCCCTATATGTCACTGAAGAGAGACAGTGACGTTCAGGATGGAATTTATCCGATAGATTTCAGAAGTCCGCCCTACATGAATCACACCATACAAGTGCCTGTTTCTCACTCATTGCGGTAAGGAAAGCCAAGGTGAATAAGTCTATGACCTAAGTTAGGTGATATGAGTCCTGCTTAATATTCCAAAACCGAGGCACACTCATTTCAGAAGAAAGAAAATAACTTCCTGCTGGAGATTCCTTTAGTAATACATGCAAGGATTAAATTACTCGTTTTGGTAGCGGGCGAGAGCTCAGGCCATGGTGTGGGGGATGTTTGCAACCTTGGGGGATAACCTCCGTTGTGGCCCTCCAGTGCTTTCTCTGGAGCAACTTCAGAGCCGGTTGCAGGCTGGGCAAGTTGCACTGTCAGGAAGCCCTCCCTGTCCTGCACTGTCCTCCCCAGTGCCACCTCGCCAGGTGGCATTTGGTACAGGTCGCACAACCAGAGCTTAGCGGGGAGCCACACTGGGAGCAGAACCTTAATTCCTCTGGGCGCGAGTGGCTCCCAGCTCTGCTGTGTGCACAGCTGCCCAGCACTCCCCCGAATCTCCAAATTCTCATGTCTGCTTGTCTCAGCCTACTTTGCTGCGCACGTGTGCGCTCATCCCAGCCGTTTGGCAGGTTAAGGCTGCTGTAGTAGCGGTTCTTTTCTGTCATTCACAGAAGGTATGCAGCCTGCCCAGGCAGATAACTTGGATGCTGCTCTCTATCCCAAGAGTTGATTTTCTTCCAGGATCACACAGTATGTTTTTTAAGTTGTTGCTTACCAAACTGGAGTCTCCTTTAAATATGGCCTATGTTCTTTTCTCATACATCATTATTTTGTATTTGACTGTATACATGTGGTTTTTTAGCCCATGCAGCACCAAATAATTCAGAGTTTATTTGCATCTCTCTCTTTTCGTCATTTATCACTGCTCCAATATTTGCATGGGCTACAGATTTTAACGGTAGGAATTTTATGTTTCACTTCAGGTTAGTGATAGAAGATGTCTAATGAGAGAGGAACAAAGAACAGACTGTGGAGTGACTTCAGAAGGAAGAGTAGCTCTCTGATTACAGTTGTAGGCTAACACTTACCAGTCAACCCACTTCAATCTGTGTAGGCCACACTTGTTTTCTCAATCACAAGTTTTATGTAGCAGCATATCAAACGTCTTCCAGAATTACCACATACAGCTTCCATGCTTTAAACAATTGCTTATGAAAGGAAAGCAGGCAGACACACAAAATATTCACATTTTCCTATAATTACTTTGATTTGGAGGGAAAAAATGTTCAGTGACTTTTAATAGACAAATTACCATTTTTTTTACAACCTACTTAATAGCATCCAATTATTTAAAACAAAAAACAAACAAAACCCTCTGTGGTGTAGACAAAATCCAGGTAATGGAACTGCTGGTTGCATTTCCACAGTCTGGCTGGTACAGTCATCATGAAGAAGCAAGGAGTAAAATCGTAACGATAAACATAACTTTATTTCATATTCAATAACTTTAGTCCTCTGATTTACTGAGATTATACAATATATTTGAATCCTTGCATCTGTATTATTTTACCTTTTGATTGCATTAATAGAGCTGCTGAACTCAATTAACATCTGAAACTACTTGGTTAGCTAGATATTAAACGAATACTTTTACTGAGAATCTAAAGTCTTCAGACAAATTGTAGTTCATATTTGTCTTCCTAAAGTGCAACAAACTGTTGCATGACCCATGCCTCTAATTTCCATTAGCTACAGTGTGAGTAAATCAAAGTCCTCATAGCCTTTCAGCTAGTGCTAAAACTTTCTGGAACTGTGTCCTGTAAGTCTGTCTCCCAGCTGGGCTGGAAACTGAGCAGCTGAGTTGAGGACTCACAGATATCTTTATTTTTCTAGAGGTTAAAATCTTCATATACATTCTCCTCTGTTCT
>NW_010543991.1:0-5876 GCF_000687285.1 Phaethon lepturus | reverse complement strand
TTGTAGTTGGTCACTTTATAGAAGTCTGTGCATCTGGAAAAGTTATTTATTCTACATGTGAAAGCACAGCCCTGCCATTCCTAATGATATTGGAACTAATCAGAGCTATTTCCGAAAAATCTCTGAGCATGATTAAACAGAGCACACTGCAGAATTTTTCATGCAGATTGGGAGATGGTTCAAAGCACTGTCAAAGTAAAGCTACTGCTTCAAAAAGAACAGATGGGAAATGTATATTTGGTTTCCACACAGAATGGAATGAGGAACTGAGCCGTCCCTGGACCAGCCCTAAGCTGGAGGCAGGATCAATAACACTGCACTTCCAGGTATGTCTGGCTGATCCGCTCATGCTTCCCCTGTATCTCCTCCATCTGCAGTGTGGCTGCTAAGGAGTCTGGCGTTATTTACCGTATGTTTGCTACACCTGTCATAGATTCAATGGAGATTTAATTCTAATACAAGCCAGGACAGGTAGAATGTAAACAGGAGAGAAACATTACAACTGCTTCTTGTCGACAGACAGCCTCCCAGTGTGTTTGGGTAGTCATCCCAACACTAGCCTGACCCATTCGGTGCAGGAGCTCTGTAGGGAGTCACGAGGCTGTTTGAAGCAGAAAGAGAGAGAAGCAAAATCTGGCGTTTTTGTTACTGTGCTCATCACACCAATGAACACTACTGGGCAATTGTTAATGAATTCAAAACTTGCTGTGTGCAAACTGGTAGCACTTCTTTAAGGTTGATGCATGGTTTCTCTGTGCAAAGGCTTTGCAGAATCAGAAGCTCTTAGTGAAGGAGATGGATATAAAGCTGATTCAGACTTTTGGTCATTTGGGCAGTGACAACACCCTCTCTCCTCTTATTCCTCATTCCCTAATTGCCCTTCCCTGGACGTTGCACAAGTATATCCATCACAGTGCTAATTTTGCATCTTTTGGCAGGCTCTTGTATGATGCAGTCTACATTCCAGAAAAAAAAGAAAAACACTGGTATTTATAATTGCAATTTTGATGAGCTGTGTGGCAGCTAAAATCATTATGGGTGAAATCTGATCTCAGCTTCCAGACCACAAAAATAACATGTCTACATTTAAGTAGGGAGGGGAACACTGATTCATATAAAATACGGCTTCAATCATACAAGAATGAATGCTTCTTGAAGGCTTTTAAAGTTAGGTTAATTATTCGCTTTCAGTGTGCATTTTCATTTCCTGTGGGGCTAGGAAAATGTAGAAATACTGTCCCAACAATAATAATACTTGTCTTCATCATGTTTCTAGCCCAGAGAAGTGCAAAAGATCTCCTTGAAAATCCTTATCCCACCAGATTTCCAGCCTTGTTTCCAGAGAGTAGAGAGCAGGTAAGTCCAGATAACTTTCAAAGTTTGTACACGTATCGAAACTAGATGAAAAATCCATAGGTGATGTAAATCAACATAGTCCCACTGATTTAAACAGAGCTACATCAACATTCACCCGCTGAGCATCTGGATTCTTATCCCAATTCTTATCCCAAACATGTGTGCACTAAATATTTCACTGTACCTTTCTGACATTAATGAAGTTTTTCCTCTTATTTTGTCTCTTACTATACTTTCTAAAGCAACTCTCTTACACGTGTTTATACTTTGCAACTATCATTTCCATCTAATACCCATTATTTGTATTTTAACTACCATGCTGTTTTTAAGAGTACATAAGAGTGATTTAGCTGAGGGCGTGGGGGAAAGTGCCATGCCAGATTGTGTTATTGCTTTTGACACTGATCTGCAGCTCTAAGTCATATTGCTGCTATGCTTTCATTAAAAAGGAAGTAGATAATTTTTTTCTTCCACAATACATGAGTGTTTTCTTAAAATGTATATAATTACAGCCTAATACAATTATATTTACCAGCTGGCCAGACTTTCACATAATGATAAGCAACTTTCCTTTAAAATCTCTTCACAGTTTTGAAACACACTTTTTCTCAGCTGGTCTTAGCCCTGTGGAAGACTAACTCGTCTCATTTCATACACTAGTTACAATATGATTTGGATGGAGTTCAGGAACAAATCTCCCATTCTTAAGATCTGTATCCCAGAGCAGCGCTCTCACATTAATGTGAAGCATGTGGCTAAATCCCCTAAATGACTGAAAATGTCAACCATCATCTTTTCTTTCCTTTTTTTTTTTTTTTTTGGCTCTGTTCCTACTGTTAATCAGAAAATATGTGGGTTTTGTTTGGGGTTTTTTTAAAGTATCCTTTCAGAAAATGAAAAACAATGTGAAATCTAGATGAATGGGATTCCTCCGATAGTGTTTGGATTCTGTACTACCCAAGTTTCGTTATCCGCCCTTAAGAATTTAGTCCGTACCCAACTACAGTTGCATTGCTAACAGTACATAAGCTAACTTGGTTAAAGCCAAGCTTTAATATCCCACTTTGACTGCAATGTAGGCACACCCACAACGTGGGAGAGGAAACAGAAGTAAAGCAATATGCCCAAGATTACAGAGGGAGCCTGCAGCCGAGCCAGCAAGGAACTCTAGACCTGCGGCTTCAGGACCAGTGCCTTGTTTTCCCCTCCACGGATCTGTAGGATGTATCCTACCCTCCGAACTTCAGGCATAATGGGATTTACACTTTCGGAATTTATGATATATTGTGTTTTGGTCCCTCTCATATGCTGTCCTTTATTTTTTAATCACATGAAATATTTATGGGTATTGTCTGCCTAGCTGCTTTTATCATGAACTGGGGATGTTGGATGCCAGCAGAATTCTTCCTCTGCGCTTTTTAAATTATATACATAGTCAAGACTGATATCTTTTCTTGCTGGTTTTTGTATTTACTAGGCCTGAGGCATCACTGCACTACTGTAGTTTTAGGCGGTAAGTAATCCTTTCCTCCATTTTCCACCATGATTAGTGAATTAGGCCCAGTGTTTATGTGCAATTAAAAAAAAAGAAGTGATAAAAATAAAACAAGCTTTAGTGGCTCTTGGGGCTAATAGGAGAACGTAGTAAGGAAACATCCTCAGAGATTGTTTTAGTGTGATGTAATTTTGCTGGTACTCAGACACCATGGGAAGGAAAACCTTGGAAATACTTAAATATAAAGCTCCAGTTGATTTTAAGAGAGATTGCACATTGGGGTGGAATTTGGCCTTTCTAATTCACAGTGGTCTTATGATCAGACTCAGGCTTATTTCAGCTCCAGCTACACACTCTCCCCCTCCAAAGGCTCGCTGCCTGATCCTTTCCAGGACTGCACAGGAGGGGCATTTATAAGGCAAAGCGAGGCACTGCGGCATGGTTTATTCCCAGAGCTGCCATTATCTACCTGAGTGACCTCAAACAAGCCACTTCACCTCCCGAGTTTTTCCATCTGTACAGCTCTTTGAGATCTGCAGACGAAAAGCGCTATATAAAAGAGAGGAATTATTATGGACACGGCCTAGTGAAGTTATTTGTTTGCAATCAGCTGCTTGTATCACACAGTATGTTTATGTTGCCTCTTTACACTTCACAGCAGCATTTTCACTCTCATCAATACTAAGAACAGGGAGGACGTGACTAGGAAGATGACTCACACGATCCTCTAGGATACAGAAATGATATCAGTTATGCCTTCTAATCCTCATTATACCTGTCTAAGCCTTCTGGGAAAGAAAACTCTTGTTTTAGTTAGTCTTTTCTTAAGCAGTGGGAATTTCCCAAGTAATGCTATTTAAATACCATCTCTAAATATCCATGCTCGTTCCCAAGCCTGCCATTTGTTCTGGGGGTACAAACAGCACAGCACATGCATTTCTCTGGATCAAAGCAAAGAAATGCCTAAAGGTTTAGTTTACTGGCATTACCTAGGTGGTTCAGACTCTCCAGTTTCCTTGGGAGGTTGTACCTGCAGTAGGCGGACTGCCTGGGAGAGCACGGGATGTGGAAATACACAGCGCAAAGTAATGTTATTGCCATGCAACAGCAGTCCTTCTTACTTTTGTTTAGGGATGCTGGGCAGGTGGAGATTTAGGGGGCAAAGTGTTCAGCTGTACACCTCCTTCCTAACTAACTCACAGTGTGGCCAACAATAGCAGAGCACTGAAAGAGACTCCACTAGCCGACAGATCTTACTGAAAAAAAGAAAGGATGTGTGGCTCATCAAAATTATAAGGCCTTCATAAAATTATTTTATTTGGATCCTTGCCTACAAAATCTCAAAAATAGTTGATATTCCCAGCTGCCCCTTTGGTCCCTAAGATAATATCCAATCTCGTTTAAAGTCATTCTCACTAGGAGAATGGTTTTTCTCTCATCCCACAGGGGACCATTTCACAGTCTGATACACCTCATTCTCACGTTCATCCTCCTTTCCTTTACTTAGCATTTTGGTTGTCCTAAAATAATTCCTTTCCTATTAGACACCTTTTAAATATTTATACATGTGGCTTTTTATCCAGATAACAGAATTTAACAGATTTAGTACTTAATCTTGCCTATTTAAAATCACTGCTCCACACCTCCACTCTTTTTTATTATTCTCTCACTGTTCTCCAATACACTGATTTCTTTCCAGGACATAAGTTCCTAAAATGTAGTGGGGTATTTTGGATGCAATAATACCTGCAATGTTCAGAAAAGGACTTTTGCCATACCGCCCACTGAGGATGTTCCCCTTGCCTATGCAACTCAGAGCTGCATTACCCTTTTGGGTGATATATCCTGTTCCCAATACATGGCTAACTTTCTGTCCACTCTTACCTCTTGACTTCTCTAAAATGACTGTTTTCCAAATTCCTCCCTTCCTCTGAATGTGTTTTCCCTTATATTCATGGGCCTTTTTAAAGACTGACCCATTATTTCTTTTCTCCTGTTCATTTTTCAAATCTCCCTGGATCCATTAATGTTATTTTATGTCTTCAATATTTGCAACACTTACTTTAATATTACTTGGGCTCACATAGGCGTTTTGTTAAATAGAAATGACTATGATCAACAAACCCCAAAATAATTTCAAGTTATAAAATTCATCACAATGAAAAATCCCAATTATGTTATCTTTGATGAGGTTTGAAAGTTTGCAAAGCTCATGCTACAAAAGTAAGTAGCACCTTTCTTCTCACTATAGACAAGAACAATGATTTTCAAGAAGCAAATCCTCTGTGAAAGTGGTTTGAAGCAGAGGTATTTTCCTGGTGAATGCTTTCTGATTAGGGAGTGGTTTTGTGAACATGCAGCTCTTGTTAATCTTCTTGGGACACTTCTTAAGCTAAAAGCAGTATGGTCAGACAGTTGATATGTCAATTACATTCATATTGAGAGATTTTAGCTTCTGGATATTTCGAACATATCCAAAACTAAGGAACAGTTCAGAAGTCTTTGTTAAAAAGGTTTGGGGAAAAGATCACATTGCATGCAGCAGCTGTTTGCGTGGATTACCTAGTCTAGCCATTCTGTCAAGGCTAAAAAAAATACTGTCTGAACAGCTGTTTGCGTGAATTACCTAGTCTAGCCATTCTGTCAAGGCTAAAAAAAATACTGTCTGAACTGAAGGGAGAAAACAAGTCACTGAAATATCAGTTGAAGTAAGAGCGTGTTACAGGCAGCATGGCTGGACTTCCTCAGGGGTCAAACTCCAGCTTGGACGAGCAAGTGGGACAATTCTAAACAAAGACCTTGCTTGTCTGTCCCATTTAGAGGTACTTTGGAGTGAAGGAGATTAAATTAATTCATTGCTGTGTAGAGGCTTCAGATGTGTGTTGTTTTTCATTACATATTTATGATCAAACAGAACAAATCTATATTCAAGGCTTAGGGCTTCATTTTATACAATGGTGGGACTTGACTTGGCTGTGCTAGGCTCTCTGTGATACATTTCCTTCCTTCCTTCCTTCCTTCCTTC
>NW_010543990.1:0-21532 GCF_000687285.1 Phaethon lepturus | reverse complement strand
TAACTAGTGATAGGATGAGAGCAACTGGCCTCAAGTTGTGCCAGGGGAAGTTTAGTCTAGATATTAAGAAAAATTCCCTTACTGAGAGAGTGGTCAAGCATTGGAACAGGCTGCCCAGGGTGGTGGTGGAGTCATCATCACTGGAAGTATTCAAAAAATGTGTGGATAGGGCACTTCAGGACATGGTTTAGTGGGCATGGAGGTGTTGGGTTGATGGTTGGACTCGATGATCTTAAAGGTCTTTTCCAGCCTTAATGATTCTGTGATTCTGTAATTCTCTTTTTAGGAGTACACCTAATAATACATAGAAAGCAAATTACTATCAATGAATGACAGAGAAAATCAGAAGCACCAGAGATTTTTCTAGAGAAACTACTATGCATTCAGACAATTGAATTTTCACTCTGATATAAAACATTTGATTTTTTTAATCCACACATTAATTTAATGGGGCTTAATATCCAGTTTGCTTGAAAACTTTATTGCGAGCATGCATATAGAAGTGCAAATTCCAATAGCTGTTCATACCTGCTTCCAAGAAAGTGTATACTATAAGATAATTAAATTTACTACTTTGTAAATTCAATTTTAGGTCCCCAAAGGTTTTTTTTTTTCTGATCTTTTAATGTCTGAAAGTAATCAGAGTGTAAAGATGTTATTTGAGAGTAAAAAGTATTTTAGCATCTGGTAAAATAAAACATTGCCTTAAATAAATAAATAATCACACCTTTAACCATTACGTTTCACACATTTTTGTATTGTGATGAGGAGGACTGGTACAGCTTCTGCATTTTTTCTCATGATATCACCAGAATGTGTGACAATATCTATGAATTGTAACAAAAATTTTGTGATTCAATGTATGTAAAGAAAGCATGACCACAGAGGGGTTTTCGTGACTATTGCCATATCACTGAATCAGTAAACGTAAAATGTAATGGTAGGGTGCTAGCCATCATTTATAGCTAGGGTATAAATCTTCCACTTTTATTAGCAGATACTGAACTAAAAATGATGAGAAATACTGCATGGTAATTAAAAAAAGGAAAAATAATAAGCTTTTCTCTGCTAAGCAAACAGCTTTGTTCTTGAGTAGTTCTTGTTAATAATCAGTAGAAGTCATTCTTGTTTCTCATGCCCACTAATCAATGAACTTTCAGCCATCTCAGCTAAATTCAGACATTATGGTGTTCATACACTAAAATCCATTATCTTGGGAGAGATTGTTTGTCTTAGAACTGAATGCATATGTAAATCACTATTCTGTCACTCGTGGAGGTGTTCTTGAAGGATTAAACTCACAGCAGCACAAAGAGGAAGTCTATCTGAGCAATTCCATATACTATCCTAAAGTGAAAGAGAGAATGTCCATGTCAATCTGCTACCACTCCCATTCTAAAACTTCATTAAAACATAAAAATGAGACTAGCTTTAGTCAGTAATTTGTAGATCACAAAACTGGAAGATGTTTCAAAGGCAGTAGAATTTCAATGCACTAATCAACATGGATATGAGTAGAAGAATATTGCATATTATTTCTAAACATATTTCATATAATCTTTGGGGGGTGGGGAGGACCTTCTGGCTGCCTCTACAGAAGGATTGCATACATGTTCAAAAAAAGAAAACTCACGAAACACTTACTGTGTTCCTTGACATTTTATCTCAAATGTGCAGCAACTGAATGTTTATGAGATGCAATTAATCAACAGCAGATGTTCTCACTTTTATGGATGGATTAAACACTGTAAGCTTATGCTTAAACAACATGAAATTATAAATAGCAATCACATTTCTTAATTTACCTCTACTACCATTTTCACTCTATTTTCAGAAAAAAAAAGAACATTATTAAGTTTTAGTTAGAAACAGGATAAACTCAGAAGAATGTTACATAGGGAACAGAAAACTTGAATATATTTGTCAAACACACCATGTGAATATATTTCTGCAAGAACAGTGGTATGTCTTCAGCTTTTTAATAGTTTTTCCTCTGTGTGGGAAACAAATCCGGTGGGGGAGAAAAAGGCTATAGACTTTCATGTAAAAGGCAACAGAAACACAAAGCAGCTTTCTCATCTTTTTTCTCCCTCTGTTTTCATATTTAATGGGTAACAGTTGTAGAAAAGCTTTGAATCAAACATCCTCAGCTACTCCTCCATTCCAGACATATCATTTCACCACCAGCTGAAGAGGCTGAAGGGGCAAGAATGTGAGAAAGAACCTAAATCCATGAGAAAGTATTTGATGAAGTGCGATTTCTCCCCCTGGCAGAGATGACTGTATTGTAGTCACTGAGACATTCTACCTTATTTAAAATTCTTTAACACTACGTGTTACAAAAGAACGAATACAGCATATTACAACAATAAGAGCTAAAGCGAAAACATTGTTCGTTTCCTGTGCTTTGCTTTCACACTTTTCAATAACACCAAAATTCACAAGAGGAGGGAAAATATCCTGCTTTGAAAGCAACAGAAAAAGATAGGAAAATTATTTGTTTGGTGCCTTAGTCTTGAGTTAGGTGGAAAAGGAAAAGGGACATTGACTAGTTTGTCCAGTTACAGTTTATACCAGTTTCCAGTTTTCCTTTGAAGAAAAATTCTACTGACAACCTTCATCACCTCATCTGTCATTTCTGATGGCTGTGGAAGCAATTACGAGCTGTAAAGCAAACATCTAATGAGATAATATTCAATTATATGAATTTCAGTTATCTTCAAATGTAGAGTGATGTGTGATTTCACAAATATGCAGCTAGTCTCTGAGATTCTTTTTGTAGATATTGTACTCCTCTGAAAAATGGGTAAACCACTAGAGGTTTGATTTTTAAAAGTGCTGACATGTGCACTTCTCAGGGACTTAAAACCAGGAAAAGCAGGTGAACAAAAATGCAGCAGAGGAAGCAGGGGGAAATAAGCTGGTTAATGAAATAAAAAATGACTAAGAGAAGTAATACAAAAAAGGATCTAAGAGTCCTTATAATCGCTCTGTTATAGTCACTTTCCATGTTAAATTAACATGAAGAAAATGGAAGACGTATCTGAAATTTGTAAAGTTCTATTCAAAACTGATTAGGTCTCAAGAAGCGGTTTGCCTAAACCTTTTTACTCATAAAAGTTCACAGATAAAGCAATGTGGTGGGTTGACCTTGGCTGGACACCAGGTGCCACCAAGCCACTCAATCACTCCCCTCCTGAGCAGGACGGGGGGATAGAAATTAGCATGGGAAAAAAAAAAATCAAACGTGTAGGTCAAGATAAAGGGAGTTTAATAAGCAGAAAGCAAAGGCTGCAAGCAGGAGCAAAAGAAAACAAAAGATTTACTCTCTAATTCCCACCAGCAGGCAATGTTCAGCCACTTCCCGGGAAGGGTACTTCAGTACACTCAGTACGCATAGCAGTTGCTCCGGAAGATAAACGCCGGAAAAACAAATGCTCCCCCTTCCTCCTCCTTTCTCTTAGCTTATATTGCTGAGCTGACCTCATATGGTATGGAATATCCTTCTGGTCAGTTTGGGTCAGCTGTCCTGGCTATATCTTTTCCCAAGATCTTGCCCACCCCCGGGTGAGGGGGGAATGTTGGAGCGACAGCCTGGGTGCTGTGGGAGCCCGGCTCAGCAGCAGCCAAACGCTGGTGTGGTACCGACCCCGTTCCAGCTACCGATACACAGCACAGTGCTGTGAGGGCTGCTGTGGGGAAAATTAACTCCATCTCAGCCAGACCCAATACTGAGAACCTACTTGTATGGATGACGTCTTATTATTAAGATAACAAGGTCCCAATCAAATGATGGATAATTCCAATTTGTATTTGGATAGTTCTCTGTGCAGGTTTTGGCTGGGAGTTAATTTCAAGCTTGCAAGCTCCTTGTCTTCTATAACTGTGCTGGTTTTGGCTGGGATGGAGCTAATTTTGTACATAGTAGCTAGTATAGGGCTATGTTTTCGATTTCTGATGAAAACAGTGTTGATAATACAGAGATGTTTTTGTCATTGCTGAGCAGTGCTTACACAGAGTCAAGGTCTTTACTGCTTCTCGCACCATCCCACCAGCGAGCAGGCTGGGGGTGCACAAGAAATGGGGAGGGGACACAGCCAGGACAGCTGACCCCAGTTGACCAAAGAGATATTACATACCATGGAATGGTGTCATGCTCAGCATATAAAGCTGGGGGAAGAAGAAAGAAGGGGAGGATGTTTGGAGGTATGGCATTTTTGTCTTCCCAAATAACCATCACGCGTGCTGGAGCCCTGCTTTCCTGGAGATGGCTGAACACCTGCCTGCCCGTGGGGAGTGGTGAATGGATTCCTCGTTTTTCTTTGCTTGTGTGCGTGGCTTTTGCTTTCCCTGTTAAACTCTCTTTGTCTCAACCCATGAGTTTTCTCACTTTTACTCTTCCAATTCTCTCCTCCATCCCACTGTGGGGGAGTGAGCAAGTGGCTGTGTGGAGCTTAGTTGCCGCTGGGGTAAAACCACAACATCCTCTAGTCCCTGACATGAAATATTTACAAAGACTGTGAACTTCCTGGCTAAAGACAGCAGCCTTTATTATAGATAGAGATATTATTAGAAGAATGCTATTTTATATTCTAACATTAAAAAGCATAATGCTGTATGGAAACAGAGATAAGAAATATCTCACAACTTAAAAAAACCTTAGCAACTGCAGCAACATTTCCTTGACACCCATGTAAGCAAAGCATATGTGAGATGTGAGTTAAAGGCAGACTAAGAGACTTATGACATGGCAGAGATTGTCTTTACAATGGATTCCGTGTATATATATTCCCATATTTTTTTTTTACTTCACTTCCCATCCTCCACAAAGTTAAGGTTAAAAATAGATAATATATAATAGACCAATATGCAGAACTTTGTCAGTATATAGTCTGTCAAAGAAGAGAGGTTTTCAGAACCTTTGGGGATAGGGTGTTCAAAGCCAACAGAAGTAGAAACTACATACTTACATGCTGGAAAATACTTATCTTGATACACAAAATAAGCTATGTAACTAAATAAGCTGTAGCTGCCCACCATCACTGTCCAGGTACTTTTACCTGGACAAAGTAAAATAATACAATTACTCCTTGTCAGCTATCAAAAAAATTGTCTTATTATAATAGTTACCTAGCAGCTTTGTTCCTGCTTAAAATCACTAAATCATCCAAAATTCAAACCCTAGATTCTTAACTGGCTGACATTTCATTTTTTGTTATTTTACTCCTTTAATGGTGTTCAATGAGACTAAAAAACCCTGGTTTTTTCCTTCCTAACTGAAAGATTAAACTTGCCTAACTTACAGGAAAATTGCAAAGCCAAGGCCTGCTGTAGCCAACTGCTTCTTGAACAACACTTATTTGGATGATGGAAGTGGAGAACGCAACTCAGCAAGTTCAAGTATCAGACTGAAAACACACAGGTATCATCAATGGAAGTATACTTATATTCCAGCCTAATAGCTGTTGTTATACATGATCCATAAATGGCAGTCCTACTGCAAAAACCTCCAAAATGAAAAAAAACCCACACTGTCACCTCTTCTACTGACCCTCTGCCACCATACTTGACCTTTGACATACCTCATTCCTACACACACTTCCACATCCTATTCTGCAACGAAAAACAGTGTACAGGAATTGGGAACTGCTAGTGTAAAGCGATTACTTACTCTACTTCCATTGACTCCATGATGTGAAAACAACTAAAAATTACCTCAATTTATTACCTTTGGCCATACCAAGGCAAAACACAGAGGTCTGTGCACAAATGGGATATTTCACATTTGGTTCCATGAATCCTTTCCCAAACATCAAGCTGCCTTTTTCTGGATCATCTGTGGCAAGTTTAAGGAGGGACACAGATACAAAAGTAATACTAAATATTTAAAGTATAATTATTCTGGTTGGAGTGGAGGGGAAAGTTAGGGGTCTGTGTACGCATATGTACCCCCTGGATACAAGGAAAACAGGTGGCATTGTCCTGGCAAATATGCATAAACCATCAGGAAATACCTTTGGGGGAAAAATGCTGCCCACGGATGAATAACTTAACATCTGTTCACAAATGATTCACCATGGAGTAAGGCAATTTGCACAGAACATTTTAATATACACTATTCTCAGTGAAGGATTTAGTTATGCTGGTCCACATTACATTCTGCAGAAGCGCACTCCGGGCAAGCTGGAGGATGTGCGAGAGTGTTTTGTCACAAAATAAGTTATTTTTTTCATGCCCCACAAGTTGGTTGTGGGGGACATTACGACTAAAAAGTTGTACGGCAGTACAATTCCTTTATGCTAGCTGAATGCACTCCTATAATAGGCAAATATTTAGTGGAACCACTAGGTAGGTATGTACAGGAGCAAAAACTGGCAATGAGTAGTCTTAGCAAAATGCAGAAAATCTAGGCCAACGTACCTACAAAATATTTATTCTGCCCTCTGACTTAGAGTAAATGTAGTGTTATCTCTGCAGTCAGAAAGTAAGTGGATACAATAGGCCTTGGGGACTTCTACTTCCTTATTGTAATTCTGCTTTTGTCATAATTCTCCGCTAGATACCAATAACCATTAACTACTATACAACGATTTTAAGGGAGCTGAGATAATAAAAGCATTGTCATGATAAAGAATTTGAAAGTCAGGGAGATATTTTCTGCAAATAAATGAAACAACAGACATGACTAGAATAGTGCCAGTAATATTTTGAAGCTACAAGGTGTATCCAAGTAGAAAATAAGAAAAACAAAAATTCTCCAAGATTAAAAGAATGACCTACTTCTCTCATTATGAAGTCTCTCAGTCATGTTGAATTATACTTTTTAACAATATCGTGGATGTTATTCTTACAGGAACCCATATCATTCTTTATTCAGATTAAAGGAATTGTTAGACAGTGACCTGAAAGGTTCACTTCCTCCAGAGGCTGAATTTTCCTTTCATGACACACATAACACACTCCTGTTCGGGCTAGGAACGGGAAATGTAGATCGCAGGCTGACCCTTGAGCCTCTGCAGGCAGCGCAGCATGCTGACAAGAGCAGCAGCCTGGCTGTTCTCCATCAGTAAATGACTGCTCATCAGCACAGCTCCAGCGTGATGAATTACTGTAGCATGCCATCTTACTGCAAAGGACTCTTTCATGGTTCAAAGAACTGTTGTTCCTTTTCTCTGTTGAGCACTGGTATTCCTTAGCAAACTGGGTTCAGTTGCTTGTTCATCCATGGCCTGTTAATATAAACTGTGGTAAGTTTTATTACTTCTCTGTCAGTCAGAACCTCTCTTGAAAAATGAGAATAATAGCTCTGATTTATTTCCAGGGTTTTGAAGGAGTAACTATTATCAGGAATGCTCAGATATTTTGGTACCATGAAAGAACCTAAGTCAGCTGGGAATTCAGCAAAACTTTGTGACAAAAGTCGGCGAATAAATAGCAAAAGTCATCTAGAGTCTTGTTTTTGTAGGAAAATAATGATTTACAAGCTCTCCAACCTACAACAGTTATCTTCAATATTTAAGAGACAATATGTTACAGCTCAGGTGTAAGCTACCATTGCAGAAAGAAATTTAACTTTCCCCTCAATTTGTCTACATTGCTGAGAAGTGTTGAACTGGTTTAGTTTCACAAGGTTATTTCTCTCTCATCTCCCCTGACAAAAACTAAGATAAAGGGAGGGCAAGAAGGAATGTCAGAGTGTCAAGAAACTAATGGCAAACCTGAAGAAGTTACATAATTCATATTTTCTTCTGTGGAATTGGCTCTTCTCTTGAACATAATTGTTAAGCTTACTGGTTTTGTAGAACACACACAAATATGCACTGACAGAATGATGTTTGGAAATCCACTCAATGGAAACACAGATATTAGCAAGGATGCTACTTTATATCATCTTAAATGGCTCTACAAACACTCAA
Source organism: Phaethon lepturus (assembly GCF_000687285.1). Classification (NCBI taxonomy): domain Eukaryota; kingdom Metazoa; phylum Chordata; class Aves; order Phaethontiformes; family Phaethontidae; genus Phaethon; species Phaethon lepturus. The sequence goes on along the minus strand of NW_010543990.1, from coordinate 13,616 downwards.
ATTACCTTTAAGGTGTACCAAAATCAAGCACAGAACCTTGCTAATGTGGTTATATAGTCTCTAGATAAGACACAGCTCGTGAAAGTTTCTCTGCACCAGTCTGCAGAAGCATCTCTCTAGTCAACTTAGGTATAGTGCTCAAAATTGAAACTACTTCATAGCAGAAAGATCCTTTCCATGTTTTTGAGACTGGAAGGAACAACAGACAGCAAGAGCATGGAGACTGTATACAGAAATCATGAGACCCAGGGTAGCAAAGCTAAACACTCTGCCTTCATCAGACTTTATTTTCAAAGATTTCTATTCATTAATGAGAAGAAATGTAACCAAGGTGTAACAAGATTATTTGAATAAAGGTCTTGTGCAGGACAAGGGAGAGATGAAAAATACAGGAGAAAGCTCAACTGTTTGTTATTCTTGCTTCTGAAATGAATGGATATTAGGAAAAACTTCTTCACCGAGAGGGTGGTCAGGCATTGGAACAGGCTGCCCAGGGAGGTGGTGGAGTTGCCATCTCTGGAAGTGTTCAAAAAACGTGTGGATGTGGCACTCCAGGGCATGGTTTAGGGGACATGGTGGCGCTGGATTAATGGTTGGACTTGATGATCTTGAAGGTCCTTTCCAACCTTAGTGATTCTGTGATTCTGTGAAAATACTTACCAGTCTTCAAGTTGTCCTGAAGTTGGTTCAGTTACATACTATTCTTAGATCCCCTTATACTGAAGAACAGAAAGATTTCCCAAACCTTTTTGTAATTTTATGGTTATAATTTTTTATCACAGAAAAGAGAGTGACTCATAATGAGCATCTCAGCCATTTCTTTATGTTGGAGATTGTGTGCTGCTTTGACAAATAAGTTAATAAAATTGGAGTGAGGGATGAACCCGGCCCATTTGTGAACCTAGTTAGAAGTTATTTCTTATCCTTTTAAATGACATTCCCATGTATTATGAACAAGGTCAAACATGGTGTACATGCCATGCACATCAACTTATTTGAGAGCCAGGTCACACAATCCCAGAGAGGCTTGAACTTAGGATGATACAGGACCATAGAAACCAGAGCTCCAGTATGTTTCACAGCACAGGCCATACAGTTCTGAGCATTACCTACTGCATTGGTTTAAAAGCTGGCACAGCTGGAGAAATTTGCAAGTTACTAGAAGGATTCATCCAATATTCTCCATGAATTAAAACAAAACAAAACCAACCAACCAAACAAAAAACATACCACAAAACAAACACGAATAAACCCACAAGTGTACATCTAGATTCCAATCACCTTCTTTCTTTGTCCTATTTTCTACAATTGAATAACCATTCCTCAAAGCAACATTAAGTTGTGCAGACGATACTCTCTAGGTTATTCCTTCCATTTTGAGTACAAATTTTTAAAGCACAAAGGTCACCAATACTTCAGTTTAAGGCTGAATAATGATACAGTGAGGATGCAGCAATCCATAGCAGCCTTGGCTGTGGTGAGCTTGAAGAGTGGAGATGAAGATCCTGAGGGGAAAGAGGGAATAGAGTCACAGAGCCCAGACCTCAGGCACCAAGCAAACAGCCTGCAGCTTGTTCTGGTAGCAAGCAGCTGGGAACATACAGGAGCAGCTCTGAAGGGCAAAGAAGATGAGGGAACCTGGAAGGTCTTATATATCTTATATGGTCCAAAATAGCCACTCCACACTAATACTCAGCAAAATATATCCATTCTGATATTATGTCCAGTCTGAACTGCTTTAAATTTATGGCTGTTGTCTCTCCTTTTCCTGCAGTAGAGAGCTTGGATCTGTTTCTTCAATAACTTTCTCTGAAACCATCTCTTCTCCAGGCTGAACAAGTCCTGTTCCCTCAGCCTCTCTTTATTAGGCAAGTGCTCCAGCCCCACCACCAGCTCACAGGTCCCTTGCTGAACTTACTTGAGTTTATAAATATTTTTCTTCTTTTGAGATGCCTGAAACAGAGCACGTTATTCCAGGAGCAGTCTAAAAAGTGCTAAAAAAGTGCCAAAAAGGGCACTAAAACTTTCCCCAATCTACTAGCTGTACTTGTGTTAATACAGTCCAGATGTTATTGTATTGTGTTTTTTTGATATTTCAAGTGAATTATTTGCTCACGCAGTAACAGTGAAATAATGAATTCCATTGTTCAGAGCATGTTTATTATGATCGCTAGCAATAGCAGTCCCAGAGGATTCTATCAAAGGACTATTAGAATTCAAAATGATCTGAAACTGGAAACACAGTATGCAAAAGTAAATTGAATTGATTTTTTTTTTTTTTTGAGATGAAAATGAGATTTTTGTCACATGCTGGAAGTAGTATCAATCACAGGGACAAAAATATAGATCTTCCAGGGAAGCTGAGACCTATGAATCAGAAGGGGATAGTGTCTCCTAATTAAAATTAGCTCATATATTAAGTCATGAACAGGACGCAGCTACATCCTCCTGAATTAAAGTTAAAAAAGCCACTTTCAGCACTGAGTAAATGACATAATGATGACAAGGTCATAAGTGGAGGTATTGCAAATGGATCTCAGGGAAAAGTTCTTACACTTAAGCAGCAACAGTCAAGTTTGCAAATACAGAGAGGGTAAGCTAAAAAGTATGCAGGCATTCCAGGGGGTCACCAACTGAGCTTCAGCACAGTCAAGTTTGCAAATACAGAGAGGGTAAGATAAAAAGTATGCAGGCATTCCAGGGTGTCACCAACTGAGCTTCAGTTAATGCTGACAAAAAAAATATTATATGGGATATATAAAAGGAGTGTAGATACCAGATGTTGGAAATCACTTTTCTTAGCACTGGTCAGAATCCAGCTGAAATACAGGCTCTAGGTTAGGGCAACACACTTTTAGCACTGGTCAGAATCCAGCTGAAATACAGTCTCTAGGTTAGGGCAACACACTTGAAGAAGAATAAGATCCAGTTTTATCAAATATCAGAAAAAGTAATAACAACAACAACAAAAAGTCTAGTTTCTGTCTAGCTATTAGGGAAAAAAAATTGTAATTCTGAGACTGGACCATTGTGGAATAATTTGGCTGGAAATGTTCTGGAATTTCTGCTATTGGTGAGATGTCCCAAAGAAACATCTGTTAGAAACAATGACTGATGAAGTGATCAAAACAAAACAAAAAACAGATGAGTTTTTGCACACACAAGAATTCCTTTTATTCCTCTCCTCCTTACGAAAGGAATAAAGATATACTAGTTTGTTTCTTAAGAAGAGAATTAACTCAATGTCCTTCTGCAGTCCTTTTCATCCTTATGGTTGTGGTTTTGCATCTGAATTGTGCAGGGAACTGCTTCATCATCCAGACTGGTAAACCTGATAGAGCACAATTTGACACCTTCACTGCTTGTGCATCCTGATTTCCTTCAGCATACCAGAGCACATAGGAGGGAAAAACAGACCTGGAGGTGATGGTGTGCACGCAGATCTTCTCATGGAAGCATCAATGAGAAAAGCCACCATGCACACCCAGGCCTTGGAACTCTGCTGAGCTCCTACAATTTTGGCACGTTTACTACCTTCATTAATCTAAAGCTGTGACTATAATTTTAGCTGTGTAAATTACAGTTATGCTATGCCCACTAACCATAATCTCTACCTGTGTTTTTAGGTTTCTCTCACTCATTTGGTCATTGTGACTACCTGCAGCTCAATGCCAGAGGACAATTCTCTCCATTCTTCACTAAGATCACACATAGAAAATTACAATTCGGGAAGTACCATTTAGGACCTTTCTGTGAAATGGAATTCCTCCATCTGGATTGCCTGGATGAAATACCAGCCATATTCTTAAAAGAAAAAGGAAACAAATGGTACAAAATTACCCAGGATATTTCACCTGATTATTTTACAGAGCTGTATGAGGCTTCTTTTTGTGTAGTCCAAGAGAAAAAAATGCACTACATCTTTAGAAATCTGTCCCCCTGATGACAGTTCCCTGGTTAGCCTGACTACCACTCCAAGCCTCAATACTATCCAAGTCTCCCTGTTAGCAGTTGCCCTACCTCTTAGGTAAGTCTTTTGTATTTTGTTTTATTACCACATGGGTGTTACCTTATTACCACATGTGTTACCTTAACAGTTTCACAACAGAATGTTTGAAGTCACATGAAAGTGCAAGTCTTTCATTGCTACAGGGTAATTCTGTCTCTTCTTGACTCTCAGAAAACTCTCCACCTTCCTGTCTGTAAGCCCAGTATTTCAAAAACCATTTTAATGTCCACTTTCTTAAACACTCCTCAGTAGTGGGGTTACTAGACTGAAAAATATATGCCCATTTATTTTGGTTACCACAGCCATATTCTCCTGTTGATGAAAGCTGTTATTTTAACTCATCAAAGATAGTGTGGATTTGCCTTTTTTCAATTCCTTCTGTTATTTTCCCTTGCCATGAAAAATAACTATGGGCAGACTCCAGACTCTCTTTCACAGTTGTTTCCATCCATGTGATCAACCACATAGATACGATTGCAAAATCTACACATAGTTTATACAGAAGAAAAGTTATACTTAATGCCCAAAGTTGTACAGCTTCTCTGTAGAAACTGTCAGATATGTTACCACCAAGAATTTTCACTGGTTTTATACACAGAATATGAAAGTGTATTTAATGTGATAGAAACAGCTTTCAACAACATGGAAAGCCTCATTTACTATACATGTATGTAAAATTAACACTTAAGTGCTAGTATGGTCTTTTTGTTACAGGCACTACCTTCTGTATTTTTTCAGGCCATATTCTGTGGTCAGAATATCAGAACCACCATATTTTGTGGTCCAATATGATCTTTTAAAGCTTTTTCTACATTCAGGTTTTGACCGTTGCTGAATTCATATCAATGGTAAGTTGAAAAGGAAAGATAAAGGTAGGCTGGGAAAAGAGTTTTTACAAAAACAAATGTCCTGGCAACAGTGTATAAACAGGTTGTCACACTGTAACACTAGCAATAGCACAAACAGCAAAAAGTATTTTTTTCCTCACAGATAAGCATAAAATTTATGTGAAAATAGAAAGCAGTGAGCTAACGGTATAGGGGCAGGAAAAAGAAGTACAGAAAAATGTGAGCAAGTAGTGAAATTTGCAATATAAATCTGAGGACATAGAATAGGCAGAAGAAGTAAAAAAGGCACCTGACAGCAGATGAGGAAAGGCAAGGGAAGGAGAAAACACCCATCTCAATTTCAGCCTCCCTCAGTGATGAGCTGTTGAGCATGACCACCTCGACCTCCAGAACCAGGTACTGATACAAGTTTACTGGCAAAACCTAGTCTTATTTCACAGCCTTATTTCACAGTCATTAATAGTTCATCCCAAAAACAATGATCTGTTAGAAAAAAAGACATATGTATGTAGAAACATACAGATAGAGAATTTAATATCATTTACTTGTTACAGTAATATCAGTTATGAGTTATCAAAATTACTTTACATTTGCATGCAGTTTCTTTACTTTTTCCAAACAAAATCTGTATTTCAGCTCACATCCTACCTAACCTCGCTTTTACAATCATGCAAACTCTAAACCACAGTAGAAAGGATTTAAAAAAAAAAAAAAAGACAATATGCAAATATATTCAGCAAATTTGATGTCATGTAGAAACTGGAAAGTATAAAAGAATTTTATATAGCCATTAACAGGTATCTCTGAGACTATAAACCACCACAAGGAAAGAGCTGAAAAATAATAAGTAAAAACTGTATTTCAAAGTCAAATATCAACAACAAAACAAAAATGATAATTTGCCGATAGAAATTAATTACAAGAGATTAAAAGAGAAGACACAAAGAAATCTGGGGGCAAATGAAGCTTTCTGATGCTTTTCAGCCCCATGAGCAAAACAACTCAATGCTCAACATTAAGAAATGGGACTTGAGGAAGTCACAGATTCCAATGTAAACACAATGTTTTTAAAACATTGGACGTTTGGACATCTCTTCAAAATACAAAGGAATTGTAGGATGTGAGTTATATGAAGGTACTCTTTCTTCTTAATTGGACTCAAAGGCTCTCACCTAGAACCAAGAGCTCTGTCCTGATGAACATGTCCTTCAGAAGGCTTGAAACCACCAATTATAGTTAAACAATACCACTTAGATGCCTCACAACTGTCTTTACGTGATATGTGAGCCAGATTCATAGTAAGGTAAACCAAAGTGCACTCCCTCCCTTCTAGGGTTTTAACAAGCTGAGTTCAAGACCAACTTCTTCATAAGAGTGATCTGTATGAGAGGCCTTGGCCAACTTCAGAACTTATGGGGGAAAAAGCAGGAAGAAGCCTCAGCAGCAGCTATTCCTGCCTCTGCTTGGGGCAATGACTAAGGTCTGATGCTTCTGTGCTTGGTCGGCACCTGAGCTAGGCTGTGGCTTCACTGCTGCTGCGTCTGCACCTCATCTCGTACCTCCTTGATCCAGACCTGCAACCTGCTGACCTGACTTTCCGGATTGACTTTCAGCCTGCTTCATCACTGTGGAATCGCTGGGTGCTTCCTTGGAACAGATCTATTATGCTTGAACCTCTTCTTCAGGAAACTTCTGCTATCTCTTTTCTCCACATACCACTTACTTAAGCATCCAAAGGAGCTCTATCAACGTGTCACTCACAAAGTAACCCTATGGAAAAGCTGAGTGCCACGAATATTTCCTAGCCAGTTGCTAGATCAATTTCTATTTCCTTGTTTCTCTGAGAATTTAAAAGAAGTTAAGAACCTTGGACTTCCCACTTTTAACAGCAGCCTTCCACCTACCCAGTAATTTTAGGATTTACCCATACAGGAAGTTGGGAACAGATGAAACGGAGTGTGACTTAGTTCACTATTGCTCCCAAGGAGCCGCTGTATACCCTTTCGGTGTGCATAGACCACGCCTGCCTCATGCTTACAAAAATATACCTCCCAGCATGGTGTTCACAGACTACTGATTTTTCCTGTCCAGGAAACAGTGCAATCTGCTTGTGTCATTCTGGCTCCAATGCTGTAATTAGGCTAGCTCATTTCAAGCTCCATTGAGTATCCCTACATGACATTGCAGGCTGAGTTGTAAATACACCCTTTGTGGGTTCAGTTATCTACGAAATGTTAGTGCACATTTTGTGCCAGTAAGAAATAGTCAGCTAGAGAACTGGTACATAGAGAACTGGTACATGGTAGCCAGAACACAGTATATTTACACTATTAATGTATGGCCCCGAGTCTACCCTGACTTCTTACTGTAAACAAGTTCTTAGTAAGGATAATAGCATTGTCCCTGGGGTTTCTGTTGGTCATTGTGCATAGTTACATCCCCCCTGATGACTTAGTTGCATACAGCAGCTCTGTTAGCCTCTGACTGAAACTCAATTTACTCCCTTTTACTTCATCCAACCCACGGATTATTTTTTTTCTGACATGGGCTATGTTATTTTAGTGGGCATGATGGTGTTGGGTTGATGGTTGGACTTGATGATCTTAGAGGTCTTTCCAACCTTAATGATTCTGTGATTATATGATTCTATTGGACCAAGTATTTGATGACTACCACTTAAAACTTCTTTGTAAGTCTAATTGTAAAAGGGGAAAATATTACCATATAGATCATTAAACACTGATATCTGAGGACCCAGGTTAGCTCTTATGGTACCATACGTAATAGAAGTAGACTTAAAAATTAGTAAAAGACTGATCCTTTCATAATTCATTATGTACTTTCTTTGCCTCATCTGCATGTGACTGTGTTTGTGCTACTGACACAGTTCTGAAGATTAGATATTTGTTTGGGCTCATTAACAGAGATCAAACAACAGAATTGTTTTATTGAACTGTCAGTAATTTATTTAAAAAAAACCCCACAGAATTAAATGAAGAATAATCTATTTCTGAAAACACCATTTTAATTCATCTTCTAGGGAATCATCTTATAATAGCTTATAGCATATTGACAGAAATAGCTAAAGAATAAATCCTCTTCATACAAATATATATTTTTATATAGCAATACAGCAGTTTAATTGCTGATGAAGCATCAGTTAGTTACACTGGTTTGTGCAATACAACAATTCTTGGTTCTCAGACATTAACATTAAATAAAAAAGTTGTCCAACATATTAAACTCTATCCATTACCTGTAGAAATTTCAAAGCCATTTGACTCACTAAAGTTTTAACTAAATGAGTTAATATATTACCATAGTGCAAATACATTTTTCACACCTGTAAGTGTCAAGCCATAAGACACAAAAAGATATCTTCTCTTGTCAAACATTGTGCATTAAACAAATCATATGAAATGTTTCCAGAATTAAAATTATTTTTATGGCATTAAGACACAAGGTTCCATAGCCATCATTTATGTAATTCAATATTGTTCTCCAATTGATAAGAAAGAATTACCCTTGTGCAAGTCAGGAGTTGCCATTCTGTAGCTACAGAAGTTCAAACGCAATGAAAATAGCTGTATCCTTTTGGTGTCTATATTTATAAATATACAAATAAATATCCCAGCTAATCTAAGTGTCTAATTCTGAAATCCTTGCTTTCAGTATAGCAACAGTGTATATTATTTTGCAAGTTCTTCATTTGTTATTGTAGTTCTAATCATTTGAGCTTAGGTTCCAGACTTTTATATTCTGCTCAGAATTTGTTTTTTTATTTTAAGAGTTCCCAATAAAACTTCTGAGGATAGCATTTCATATTTTATCACTAAATCTCAAGACAGAGTCAGAAATTTAAGCACTATCTTCAAACATGCGAAGTACATTTTTAAAGTGCTTTTTAAGAATTCGTCTATACACCTTGTAAGAGTTGGTGAGCTGTTGTATATTCCCAAGTAGGTGTCTGAAAAAGCCTTGTACAAATGGTTTTAGCAACTGTGACACAAGTAAGACCTGGATGTATGGAAACTCCAAAGACTGATATACTGTCATAATCACCATGGACGTAAGGAACATGTGCTGAGGGCTCAGAGCTGGACGCAGGACTCCAGGTGGGGTCTCACCAGAGCGGAGTAGAGGGGCAGAATCCCCTCCCTTGACCTGCTGGCCACGCTGCTTTGGATGCAGCCCCAGAGACAGTTGGCCTTCTGGGCTGCGAGCGCACATTGCCGGCTGATGTCCAGTTTTCCATCCACCAGTACCCCCAAGTCCTTCACAGCAGGGCTGCTCTCAACCCCTTCATCCCCCAGCCTGTATTGACACCAGGGGTTGCCCCAACGCAGGTGCAGTTATAGAGGTTTAAGAGCAGATCATTCTCACTCTTGCTCTTTCCGAGTTTTTCAAATGGGAAGAAAGAGACAGTCTTTAGAAGATAAACAGGATGCCTAGTTCTAGGAGGAAGCAATGAGGCAAAGACACCTACAACAGTGAATGAACATTACTTCTGTCCTCAGGGCTAGATGTTTCTCTGTTCAGCATTTTTTATTCAATGCATTCGCCACTCAGTGTCCTAACTGGTGTGAGTTTTCTTAGCTACTTGACACTTTTCCCTTATTGACAGAGAGCTTTGGGCCAAACTCTTGGCTGCAACATTCAGTCTGGGATCCAGGGACAATAAAATTCAGTATCATAAGCATCACGTCTATTTGGCTATGTCTATATTGGTAACTTAAACCATGCCAAAAAATTTTCCTGGGCAATGACACAAACTGCTTGTGTTTTGGTTTTTTTTTTTTTTCTCTTTTTTTTTTTTCTTTTCTGTGTGTGTGCATATTCAAAGTACTACAACAGACCCTGTCATAATTTCAGCCTGGACAAGATAACCCTCTCTCAAACCATTTCTGGTTGTGTCTCAAGAGTTGTCATAGACCAGGGACCATTCCCAACAGATAGTCTGAGGGCTGAGAGAGCTTAGGAGCATGGATGCCAGCCATTCCATGCCAGATGGCACCAGCGCTGGATAACAATCCTGAGCACGGTCACTTTAGCATTACGGACACGGAGGTAGTGATTTCAGCCCTAGCCATTTATACAGTTTAACACAATAGGGGAAAGGAAGAGAGCAATGTTACTGGAATGGCTAAAAGCAAAATACCACAGCTGTTGTGGATGAAACTGACTCAAGATGCTTTTGCCATGTGTGAAAGGAATTAAGAGCTTTGCTATAAGAAGGCCCTTTTTCTTTTTAAAAGAAATAGAAAGCTTTCTCTAGCACACACAGTTGTCACCTTCTCTTGATGTACTCCACCTTAATGAAGCAGTCTGTTAATAAACAGCAGATGGCCAGTGTTGAAAGAAATGTTGTTCCATATCAAAATGGATAAAAGTCACCGATGCAAATAGAATAGATTACCCTGATAGTCATCTGAACTTTGTGAGGTCAGTGCATGGGAACAATATATATATACCCATCAACGACATTAGTAGGATGACCAATGTTATCCATACACTGAGAAATTTAACTTTGGACTGGATTTACTATCTCAAAAAGCATATGAAATAAAAATGAAATAAATAATTTTGCAATATTTCAGTGAGCAACATAAAATGGGAAATTCTAGGGTAGTTTAAGGCCCTTTACTATACAACATTTTCATCAAGACTAACAATCTGATTGTTATAGGAGAACAATGTAATGAAAATGTGGACTGCTTAACCTACCTCCTATGAATTTTAATGATAATGGAGATAGTCGTATCTGTACTTTTACGTTTGCAATTGTTAGTATCATAACTGGAATCGGTCTTCTTTCGAATTAAATTAGTAATAGGCAGTTTGTAATGAATGTAATGTTTAGCAGGTACACTTGAGGTCTAAAGAATATTCTAAGGCAGATCTCAGTAGTGTCTGTTATAATAAGGATGTAATATGAATGAATTTCAACTTTAATTCTAATCAAAGTCTTTCAGCTGCTGCTGTATTATCAAGCAAATTCTTTCCAGGTGATATTTCCCATATTTGATCTCAGTCCAAAAACATTTAAAAGTGCAATCAAAATCACTGCAACTGTTTCTGGGAGTTTTGGGTGCATGGAAGAAATGGAGAAAAGATTTTTCCAACACATATTTTTGACCAATATTATCAAATTATTACAAAAATACTGTAACATTTTCCTCTACTTCTAAGCCTAATGAGGAACATTTAGATACATGGATGTGTTTCTAACCCCAGACCTTGCCAAGGAAACATAGGAAAGAATCAGGCCAGCTTCTTCTCACAGGTGAAAAACTATTCAGGGCATATCTGTGCAATTTGCCATCTTGTTTTGCCATCCAGTTAAACTCTGATTTTTACTGTATCAATAGGTAATGCCTGGACTACTTGCCCAAGGAATTTTGTAGAACTGTGTCAAATGGTGCATCATACAGATGTAACTGTGGGGAGAAAAAATTGAGAAATATTAAGCTTCAAATGATTTCTATAGAGCAAAGCTCTATATGCTCTCATATGCTTAAGATGTCAACAACTTTTGTTTCAGTAGGTTTTACACAACTTACTCTAACAAAAGGCAATGAAATCTCTTCTGTATATGCTGATGAACCCTGAAATAGAGTGATAATTTTAACTGCATTTTCCTTTTATAATATGTTATAGGTATTTCCTAATCTTTTTTTCAGAAAGTAAACTCCCTAAACCAAATGTTCTGTTATTTGTAAACAAAACTTAAAATATTCAGCAACGATTTGATTTTTACACGCCTTACTACAATGCTTATGTTACTGAAGACAAACTTAGAAAACTAGGAAATCCAGATGAAAAGTAAAAAATATTTGAAAAAAATCAGCATAACATTTTATGCCAAAATAGAAAATTAAGACCGCAAATTGCTTTTAAAAATAAATTTATAGTTATACAGAACTGGTGTCTTCTCATGATCTAAAAACTCATAACCATGGCTGCAAAACTTTTATAGACTTCATATAATTTAAGTAATTTGATAAGAAGATACCAGCCCCTCCTCTCCGTTTTTTTTCCCCCCCCCCAATATTGGCAATGTAGCCACAGAAATTCTACAGGGGAAATACAGCCATGGAGGCTTCTTAACCAGTAGCTATAAAGGACCGTGTTTTGGAACTGTTCTTAATTTGCAGCTGTTCTTGGAGGAAATGTTCATATCTGTTTCTTGAAAATTTACCTTTCCGTATTTGCTTTTGGCAAGGTGCATTAAAAGTCTTGTAAAATTGTGTGGAAAACTTTTATACTTCTACATTTAACTTTGGCTTTAAAATGGTACAGGCTATTTTATTACAAAACTAGATACGTTATTCGTGGGATGAACTGCAGAAGCATGATAAATTAAATATATTTTGTCCTTCTGACTTGCTAAGAGCCTTCATTATCTCTACAACATATTGAAATATTGACTTGTTTCAGTGTTAAAACTCTCAAAAATTTCAAATGCCCATAAGAAAACCTCTACCTGTGAAACATTTCTCTCACTATTAAGCATGAAACTACTTCTTCTCTTCAAAAAATAGTTCTTGACTCTTGAGCGGGCATAGGACTGTCTACAGAGCCATGTGATCACAAGGTATTCCACCAAGAAAATAGTTACAAGTATATCATCCTGTGTTCCCACTGTATCAAATGTGTTTGTACTTACTGTATTAAAAAAACACTCTGTATAATAGGCCCTTTCCCAGTTCAGCTATAAGATCCTATTCATTAAAATGGCCAGGTGCTTTAATCTTCGTATGTTCCTACTACATACACTAATTTCTACTTTGCTACATTTTCTCATGCATCATGTATTAAACTGCCTCTTGTTGAGGGAAAGTTCTTTTACAAGCGGTGCAGAACTGGAGAGAGGCAGAATCCCACCTCATTGTCTGCTTGGATTTTAAGTACCTTTAAAGCAATTACAAGTACTAAATGCTTTGGAAAAGCAAGAAACATTTTAGAGAACAGCCATAACTGCTGAAGCATTTTCTGAATAACCATAACTATACTTGGAAAGGTCAGCCTTTCTGGAAATTGTGCTTTCATCATAGTTTCTCATTTATTTAACGTCTCAGCTTTTGGACATATTCAAGACTGATGGATGGACAAATCAGTAAGATACTGAGGAACAGGGCAAGAAGCTAAATATTACTGAGGATAGCTACAGGAAGCTAGGAGAAAGCAGCAAAATGGAGAAAAATTGTAACAGAAATAATAAACAATAAAAAAAAAAAAACTAACCATGATTCTGTCAGAGGCCAGTGGCACAGACCGGCAGCTGGTATGAATTGTCATGGCATCCATTCTGCTAGTCTAAAAAGACAATGTCAGAATCATTCTGACAAGAAAATAGTTACAAGTATATCATCCTGTATTCCCACTGTATCAAATGCATTTGTACTTACTGTATTAAAAAAACACTGTATAATAGGTCCTTTCCCAGTTCAGCTATGTAAAATCCTATTCATTAAAAACCTATTCTTGAAGGCTGGACAGTCTTCAAGAAGGAAATCTTAAAGGTGCAGGAGCAGGCGGTCCCCATGTGCCGTAAGAAGAGCTGGTGGGGAAGACGACTGCTATGGCTGAACAGGGAGATTTTGCTGGGACTCAGGGCAAAGAGGAGAGTTTATCACCTCTGGAAGAAGGGGCAGGCGACTCATGAAGAGTACAAGGATCTCATTAGGTCATGCAAAGACAAAATTAGAAAGGCAAAAGCCCATCTAAAGCTGGCCACAGTCGTAAAGGATAACAAAAAA